>NC_057797.1:752862481-753162481 GCF_018294505.1 Triticum aestivum | reverse complement strand
CAAGGTTATAGTAATGTAATTGATGAGTTATGCATGCGTGTGCAGTTACCACTATATTCTCCTAGAGATTAAGCTTGAGCAGGGACTAGTAACCGTCTTAGACTCAAGACGAAAAGATCCCCAGGACTATGCGGACATGACTCAAATGCTCGAGAAGTAAGTTAAATCGATCATTATCCACCATATCAGCAACTTTGTTCATTTCCTGATATATCAAGTAATTGTTTTCTTTGTCTGGCAGGGTTTGGAAAAAATTCTCCAAAAAAGCTCCAGGACTCCAGAAGAAGCTGCAATTTAGACACCCGAAAGTAAGTACTATAGTAGCATGTTCCGCGCATCTCCTATTGATTCAAGTGCTAGTTTCATAAATACCATTTGGCATTCTTGCTTATCAGTTTGATTGACCTCTATTTCTTGTAAAGTGGTTGTGGCAGGAACAAGGGAATGATTTCTGTGGATACTACGTTTGCGAGTCCATCCGCCACACGACCTATGAGCGGGGCTACATTGACGAACAATATGAAGTATGTAAATAACAACATTCACAATTTTATTTTATTACCATCATTTGTGTTGAGTTTCATTCATTCATATATATATGTATTGACCCCCTTCTTCAAATTAGATGTTTCGGAAGAGGGATGAACTCCTAGCACCAGCTCGCATGCGAGCAATTCAAGAGGAATTGGCGGCATTCTTTCTTGACCACGTGATCGCTGAAGACGGAGAATACTATGTGGACCATGAGTCCGTATGATTATATTTATAAGAGATAATTATTGTATATATGTAGCCGGTAGTGTCGGATAGATATACGAGAACTTGTTGTTTGACCAATCTCTCGGAGAAGGAGAGGTGGTCGATATCACTTCTCTCTGTATGCATATATGTTCATGACGATCTTCTGTTTCCTTCGTTTGCTTACAAGCTAGCTAGCATGTCTAGTCCTCTCTATACGTATTTATAGTACGTAGCGTCGACCAAGCACGGACATAAGAGAGGACACTTCTCTCTATTAATTATAGCTAGCTAACACTGTAACGCCCCAAGACCGATGCTTCAGAAGACTTCCAGCTATTCCGAGTTTTGCCATGTGTTTCTTTTGTGCCTGCTCTTTTATTTTTGCATTGCATCATGTCATCATGTCATCATGCCATTTAATTTTTAAAACTCAACTAAATAAATTGTATGGATCTTCGATCCATTTAAATCGAGGGAAGGGTGACTTCTCTTTATAACATACCCTCCCGATATTTAAAGAGCTATAATAAAATATTCCATTGTTTTGGAATCACCATAACACACTTGCAAAATATCCCAATGCCTTTATTATCTTAATTCTTGGTCTCCAACTCTGCCCATAAATTATTTCATCATTTTCCGGAGCTCCACCAAAAATCCGAACATTTTTGGACCTTCCCAAACCCTCACTTCCGTTCAAGCCCATTTGAATTAAATTCAAATGAGTTTGAATTTAAATCTTTCAATCTTGGATCAGACTCATTTTTGTGAGTCCGGAAAATTGTCCACTTGCGCATAATCTTTCCCTAACCCTCTCTTTCTTTTCCTCTCTCTATTTCTTTTCTGATAGAGATTAGTGAGAGAGAGAGAGCCCAGCCCAGCTGCCCAGCTAGGCCTCTGGCCACTCCTTTCTCCACTGGGCCGGCCTCCCAAGGCCCACCTAACCCCTCTAACCCTAGGCCCCGACTCTCTCCCTCTCATTCCCTGCCCGCCGCCACACGCACGCCCGCTGCCAGGAAGGGCTTCGCCCGATCCTCGCGATCCCCATCTCCCTCTCGATCTTCCTCCCCGGCGCCCGATCCCCTCGCCGCGACCACGCCCCTGTCGAACCCAGCGCCAGGCTCCCATCTCCTTCCTCTCGCTCACCTCCTCCATCATCTCCCTTGTAGCCTCTCTTCCTCCCCAGTGCCGCGGCCTCGCCCTTCTCCTCCTGCATCGGGCGTCCCCGTAGCCTCTGCGCGCGAGTGCCGCCGCCCTCAACCCTCCTCCCCGAGCTCATGCTCCCTTCGTCCATGGTCGCCGCTGCGCCTTGCTCCCCGCCGCCTTGCTGCCTCCTCTCCACCGCGAGTCCTTCCCCTCGTCGCCTCCTCTGCGCCCCACCTCTCCATCTCCCCCTCGCTCGCGTCCCGAGCTCCGCCACACCTCTCCTCCTGCTTCCCCTTCGTGCACCTGTCGTCCACCATTGCAACGTTGGGACATCTGCCCCGGAGCACCTCAAGTCCGTCTACGACTAGGCCGACTCGCCTAGTAACACAACCATCGCGTTTTGTTACATCACCGCCAAGGCCGAGTGGACGCCAAGTACCAGGACGTCAAGTTCCTCACCGGACCCAAACATCTACGAAAACATGTACCACTACCGCCGCCGAAGACCGTCACGTGTACGACTACTTCCCACGACGACCGTTGCAAGAACGTCTACTTCCATCCACACCGCATCGAACTCGAACCGCCCCGAAACGCACGCTTCAAAGGTATAACTGCCGAGAACGACCGCCGTGGAACGAATGCATGTGTGTTGTATGAGATGCCCGCGTTTGCACCGTGTCCGAAATTGTCGCGTGCATGTTTCTCCTCGTTGCCATGCCATCGTCTCGTGGGAACCCGGTAATCGGGAACACCCCACCATCTTGCTCTATTCGCTCCCGTCACACTTTCTTTTGCACCGACATCTCAATCGAGTTATCGGAACCGGAATGTTGCCATGGCACCATTTCCGTTGTCGTTGCTGTGGCACCCCTTTCGTTTTCGCCACGACGACAAATGCTTCATAATATGCTCATGTCAACATTTTCATAAAATTGCTTAAAACTTGCATTGTCATTCGCATCATGATAACAACATTTAAAATGTTTATATTTGTTGTTTCCATTAATTTGCATGTGGGGATTTCCGGAATTGTTGTTTGTTGTTCCGGCCTCACTTAAACTTGTCTAGATAGGTAGTTTTTCATATGTTTCACCTCTTGCCATGTTTAACAACATTTAATATTGTTGTGTACATAACCGAGCTCAAACTAAATATGTCCATGTGGTGTTTCGTCAATATGCAACTCGTTGCATATTGAGCTCCATTTAATTTGTAGTATTGTGTGTTGCACTTGCCATGCCATGCCTTATTAAACCGGACATGCATCATACTTGATTGTGCTTCTTGCCATGATTATGCTTGTGTGTTTACCATGTTGTATGTTTCTTTCCGGTGTTGCTTCTTAGTTCTGGTAATGTTGCGATTGTGAGGATCCGTTCGACTGCTCCCGTTCGTCTTCTTCATGGACTCGTTCTTCTTCCTTGCGGGATTTCAGGCAAGATGACCGCTACCCTGGATCTCACTACTATCATTGCTATGCTAGTTGCTTCGTTCTATCGCTTTGCTGCGCTACCTATCATCTGTTTGTCGAGCCATCCCATGTTGCCATGAACCTCTAACCTTTGACACCTTTCCTATGCAAACCGTTGCCTGGCTATGTTACCGCTTTGCTCAGCCCTCTTATAGCGTTGCTAGTTGCAGGTGAAGTTGAAGATTGCTCCATGGTGGACAGGATTTTGGTTGGGATATCACAATATCTCTTATATTATTAATGCATCTATATATTTGGTAAAGGGTGGAAGGCTCGGCCTTATGCCTGGTGTTTTGTTCCACTCTTGCCGCCATAGTTTCCGTCATACCGGTGTTATGTTCCCAGATTTTGCGTTCCTTACGCGGTCGGGTGATTTATGGGACCCCCTCGACAGTTCGCTTTGAATAAAACTCCTCCAGCAAGGCCCAACATTGACTTTTACCATTTGCCTCACCACCACCTATATTTCCCTTGGGAGTAATTAACCCAAGGGTCATCTTTATTACAGCCCCCCCCCCCCGGGGCCAGTGCTTGTCTAAGTGTTGGTCCGAACCAGAGCCACTTGCAGCGCCACCTCGGGGAAACTCGAGGGTTGGTTTTAGTTGTACGTATTGTTCATCCAGTGTTGCCCTGAGAACGAGATATGTGCAGCTCCTATCGGGATTGTCGGCGCATCGGGCGGCTTTGCTGGTCTTGTTTTACCATTGTCGAAATGTCTTGTAAACCGGGATTCCGAGTCTGATCGGGTCTTCCTGGGAGAAGGTCTATTCCTTCGTTGATCGCGAGAGCTTGTCATGGGCTAAGTTGGGACACCCCTGCAGGGTATAATCTTTCGAAAGCCGTGCCTGCGGTTATAGGCAGATGGGAATTTGTTAATGTTCGGTTGTAGATAACTTGACACCAGATCCGATATAAAACGCATCAACTGCGTGTGTAACCGTGATGGTCTCTTTCCGGCGGAGTCCGGGAAGTGAACACGGTTGTTGGAGTTATGCTTGACGTAAGTAGTCCAGGATCACTTCTTGATCATACTTTTATCGACCGTGCTTTGCCTTCTCTTCTCGCTCTCAGTTGCGTATGTTAGCCACCATATATGCTAGTCGCTTGCTGCAGCTCCACCTCATACCTTTACCTTACCCATAAGCTTAAATAGTCTTGATCGCGAGGGTGTGAGATTGCTGAGTCCCTGTGGCTCACAGATACTTCCAAAACCAGCTTGTAGGTGCCGATGAGTCCGTGCAGATGACGCAACCAAGCTCAGGAGGAGCTCAATGAAGACCTTGTCCTTTGTGTTGTTTCGTTCTAGTTGATCAGTAGTGGAGCCCAGTTGGGGTCGATCCGGGACCTTTGTCGCATTTGGGGTACTTCTTTTATTTTGGTTCCGTAGTCGGACCATGAGTGTATTTGATTGATGTAATGTTTATTTATGTAATGGTGTGAAGTGGCGATTGTAAGCCAACTATGTATCTCTTTCCCTTATGTATTACATGGGTTGTATGGCGATTACCTCACTTGTGACATATGCCTTCAATGCGATTATGTCTCTAAGTCGTGCCTCGACACGTGGGAGCTATAGTCGCATCGAGGGTGTTATAAGTTGGTAATCAGAGCCTTCCCCGACCTTAGGAGCCCCATTGCTTGATCATTTTTAGTGGCCGAGTTGTGTCTAGAAAAAATGTTTTGAGTCATTTAAGAATTATATATCGGAGAGTTTAGGAATTCTTTTTACTCCTCAGTCCCTTCGTCACTCTTGCGACGCATCCTGACGTAGAGTTTTGACTCTTCTCTTCTCAAATTTCACTAAAAAAAATTAGGATCACGCGGGTATCTTGGAATCGTTCCGATGGTTTTATGATGAGATCATTATCTTGGTGCCTCCTGTCAGGGGTTTTGTGAAAGTGTCCCGGGGAGTTGAGCTCTGAGGTGTTGTCATCATAATTTTATCGTTGCAGTTCTGGAATACCTGAGTTTAGTACGCCGACATCGAAAATCTCTTTTATGCAGTTCGTTGGTGAGATAACCTCGACGCCACCCAGTACTGGGGCGGGAGTTCGGGAGTATTGCCATAACTTGTATAACGGATGATTTTCGAAGGTCGAGGTAGATGATTTCCGAAGGTTTCTTGGTTATGTGTTGAAGGATGGATACAGCTGGATGTAGGATTTGCTAGTTTGGGTGAGATATTATGCTTCCCCTGTATCCCCAACACTTGATTGCATAACCGGAAAATTTCGGGAGTTTCATAGGTGGGAATTCAAGTAGCTCTTAGGATATATTTTCGACAGATGTATGATATGAAATTGGGTTCGACGTCTAGTGGTCCGCCTTTCCACGGTCGTTTTTATAGTGGTCTCGCTGCGTCGTAAAGAACCCTTGGCTATGCTGGTTCGGGGACACTTCATATGTCATGTGAACTGCCTTGTACATGATGGTGCTGTACGCTCGAGCCCGTGTGGGCCCCACCACGAAAACTTCGGACGGAATCTCTATCATATGTTTGTTCCGGCTTATTCTGCAAGCCAATCCTTTGTTTTGTTTTATTTGCGGTATTCGAGTTGCTTCGAGTCAAATGTTGAATCCATACCTTTCTTAAATGGTGTTCTCATATTTCTATGGGAGTGCTAATCCTTTCGATCATCGAGATTGTCATGTCAATTCTTTCCAACCGGTGTGCTTCTTTTCAAGTGGATCCGATCATTTCAACATTCGCAAGATCACCTCTCAGTTTTCTCAATGATGTTTGTTTCATCCGTCCCAAGTTGCCTTTGTTTTCCCGCCCTCCCACCCCTTTTTCTTCAAGGACTCATTTATTTTAATCAAGTATCCATTTATTCATGTGAAGTCACTTCACTCTTTTCAATCAATGTTCTGATCCGGTGATCCCTCATGAAGATGCTCACGAGCTTCAAATTCATCATCCTTCGTTCTTTTTTTTTCTTCTCCGGTGGATCCAATTCAAGCTTTCAGTGTTGATCATATTCCTTCCTCATGTGAAATGCTTTCTCATGCGGGTGCACCTCTCAATCACTCACCTCTGACTATTCATTTGTTCTGGAGTGCTCAAGATATCTCGGAAGACTTGTGTTTCCATTCTCAATCCGTTCAAGATATTTCGAGGTTGTTATCTCATTCAAGTCATTTAATTCAACCGGTGCAATCCCCCTTTTCAATCATTTCCAACGGTGTTTTCTTTTGAGTGGGCCCTAACCCACAGGTCTTTTCCCAGGATCTTACCTGACTCTTCAAATTATCAGGAGCGATTCTCAAATTCATTTCCAAGTGTGATGTAAGAATGAATTTCATCAGTCAAATGCCTTTCCAAGATCAATTTCAAATCATTTCATTGTTGGCTCAACCTCTTCGCTTGTCATCATACCGAAGTATCTCAGTAATTTTGCTGGTGTTCCTCGTCGTCATTTTCAACATTTGAAGACCGAAGAAGAGTTTTCCTCTAAATCTTGGTACATTCTCTTCAAGATTCATGGTTCTAGCTTGATGCCATCCTCTCATAATTGTTTTCGATTGTGAGATTTTTTTTTCATCCATCCGGAGCAATTCAAGAGTCTTTTCAGATTGATTCTCCGTAGCCCATCATCTCAGAATTATTCATTCAAGCTTTCAGCTCTCGTTCTGCAAATCATACCGGTGCATCGTTCAAGTATTATCTAATCAGCTCGGGATCTCTGCGTTCACTTGTATCTAAATTCCCTCAAGTATCTTCATTCGTTCTCTAATTCTTACCGGTGATTCACCCCTTTACTTCGTTCGTTTTCAATTCGTACGGTTGTTCGTTCTAGATTTCTCTTCCTCCGTTATCATATAGATTCATTCGTTCTTTCCAATCCTACCGGTGGTTCGTTCAAGACCTTCCTTAAGTTTATGCTATATCTCTCTTAATTCTTTCTATGAGAATAAGTAGTATGCCAAATCCGTTGCTTGTCATCAATTTAAATTGGTGAAGGATAAGCATACAATAAATCTTATTCTTGTTTCATCCAAGTGATTAATTCCTTCTTCCGGAGATTGTTCATGATGAAGTAATTCTCGGTTCTAGTGTTTCACCTTTTCTTTTTCCGGAGTTCCAAGTTCTCTCGGTTATATCGTCGCAAAGCTCCATCTAAATCATCGCAAGGCTTGACCTTGTGTTTTCAACTTCTCTTTCTTTGTTATCATCCTTTTATTACCGGAGTTCTTCATGGAGGCTCTACATGATGGTTCATCAAGGATTTCTTTCATTCTCATTTTGTTCTTCAAGATTTCTCTCGGAGCTAAGATCCGCCAAGCTACACTCTAAAATAAACATGGTGCTCAACACATGTTTTGTTTTGAGGAGCTCAAGCATTCTTCATCTTGCATTTCGAAGTGCAATTCATTCTACAATATCTTTTGACGTGGTGTTATGTCACTCTTGGCAATTTCATTCATGTTTCATGATTCATATGTTGTCAAGAATGAGGTAGTTAAACCCATCAACTCCTTCGAGCATGAGTCCTTCTCAGTCCATCAATCTCTTCATTTGAGTTATCTTGGGTTAGTTTTCACCTAAAGCCTTCCATTGGGAATGTTGCTATTTGTGGTGCTTATCAATGATCCAAGCTTTCTCCATATCCTTCTCGGTGAAAGAGGTTTTTCATCTCTTCGGTGATCTCAAGCAATCAATTGTTTTCGTCAGTGGCCGGTTGCCACCTCATCATTTTGAGATGTTTGCCATAAGCCAACTACAAGCTTATTCTTTTCGTTGTTGGTTTTCCAACAACCTCGTTGCAACCATCTTGGAAGGGTCCTTTCCAAGCTCATTTGTGGCACAAGTTGTCACTTTCTTCTCCGTCCCTTTATCCCAACAATCCAGCTTCTATTCTTTCATTCCGGAGCCATTGTGATGTTGCTCTTTTCACTCATCATCTTGCTTTGGCAAGATCATGTTCTTCTCCTTGCTTCTCCATTTAACCGGAGTGTTGTGTCATCTCTTCAAGTTCTTTTCATATTATCAAGTTTTGCCTATCGTTTCAATCGGAGTGCTGTCTGAAATCCTTCTTACCCCTTGTGCCATTCCTTCAATAGTTCTGGAGGCAGTGTGTTGTTGATTTCATCAAGTATCCTCTCATCTTGTCAAGTTCATATTCAATTCCTTCCATTTACAGTCGGAGTGCTGCCAAAATTATATCATTCTTATTCATTCTTATCTCGTTTCAACCAGAGTGGTTCCTATTCCTTCCTGTCCATTGTACTCTTGATTCATGTCTTTGCAACCTTCAAGGTTCACATGGTGCCCCTTGTTTCTATTTTCAACCGCAGTGCTCTCAATTGTGTTCAACTACGTTGTGTTCTTTCTTTCAACTTTTCAACCTCTCAAGGTTCGTGGTTTCACTCGTTCGTCAAAGAAGCAACTTAGTTTTACCTCCTCTCTTCCTCTTCCGTTTCTCTCCGGTGCCATCCTAGATCTCGGGACGAGATCCTCTCGTAGTGGTGGAGTGTTGTAACGCCCCAAGACCGATGCTTCAGAAGACTTCCAGCTATTTCGAGTTTTGCCATGTGTTTCTTTTGTGCCTGTTCTTTTATTTTTGCATTGCATCATGTCATCATGTCATCATGCCATTTAATTTTTAAAACTCAACTAAATAAATTGTATGGATCTTCGATCCATTTAAATCGAGGGAAGGGTGACTTCTCTTTATAACATACCCTCCCGATATTTAAAGAGCTATAATAAAATATTCCATTGTTTTGGAATCACCATAACACACTTGCAAAATATCCCAATGCCTTTATTATCTTAATTCTTGGTCTCCAACTCTGCCCATAAATTATTTCATCATTTTCCGGAGCTCCACCAAAAATCCGAACATTTTTGGACCTTCCCAAACCCTCACTTCCGTTCAAGCCCATTTGAATTAAATTCAAATGAGTTTGAATTTAAATCTTTCAATCATGCCCCTTTCTATTTTTCTTGGATCAGACTCATTTTTGTGAGTCCGGAAAATTGTCCACTTGCGCATAATCTTTCCCTAACCCTCTCTTTCTTTTCCTCTCTCTATTTCTTTTCTGATAGAGATTAGTGAGAGAGAGAGAGCCCAGCCCAGCTGACCAGCTAGGCCTCTGGCCACTCCTTTCTCCACTGGGCCGGCCTCCCAAGGCCCACCTAACCCCTCTAACCCTAGGCCCCGACTCTCTCCCTCTCGTTCCCTGCCCGCCGCCACACGCACGCCCGCTGCCAGGAAGGGCTTCGCCCGATCCTCGCGATCCCCATCTCCCTCTCGATCTTCCTCCCCTGCACTCGATCCCCTCGCCACGACCACGCCCCTGTCGAACCCAGCACCAGGCTCCCATCTCCTTCCTCTCGCTCACCTCCTCCCTCATCTCCCTCGTAGCCTCTCTTCCTCCCCAGCGCCGCGGCCTCGCCCTTCTCCTCCTGCATCGGGCGTCCCCGTAGCCTCTGCGCGCGAGCGCCGCCGCCCTCAACCCTCCTCCCCGAGCTCATGCTCCCTTCGTCCATGGTCGCCGCTGCGCCTTTCTCCCCGCCGCCTTGCTGCCTCCTATCCGCCGCGAGTCCTTCCCATCGTCGCCTCCTCTGCGCCCCACCTCTCCATCTCCCCCTCGCTCGCGTCCCGAGCTCCGCCACACCTCTGCTCCTGCTTCCCCTTCGTGCACCTGTCGTCCATCGTTGCAACGTTGGGACATCTGCCCTGGAGTACCTCAAGTCCGTCTACGACTAGGCGGACTCGCCTAGTAACACAACCATCGCGTTTTGTTACATCACCGCCAAGGCCGAGTGGACGCCAAGTACCAGGACGTCAAGTTCCTCGCCGGACCCAAACATCTATGAAAACATGTACCACTACCGCTGCCGAAGACCGTCACGTGTACGACTACTTCCCACGACGACCATTGCGAGAACGTCTACTTCCATCCACACCGCATCGAACTCGAACCGCCCCGAAACGCACGCTTCAAAGGTATAACCGCCGAGAACGACCGCCGTGGAACGAATGCATGTGTGTTGTATGAGATGCCCGCGTTTGCACCGTGTCCGAAATTGTCGCGTGCATGTTTCTCCTCGTTGCCATGCCATCATCTCGTGGGAACCCGGTAACCGGGAACACCCCACCATTTTGCTCTATTCGCTCCCATCACACTTTCTTTTGCACCGACATCTCAATCGAGTTATCGGAACCGGAATGTTGCCGTGGCACCATTTCCGTTGTCGTTGTCGTGGCACCCCTGTCATTTTCGCCACGACGACAAATGCTTCATAATATGCTCATGTCAAAATTTTCATAAAATTGCTTAAAACTTGCTTTGTCATTCGCATCATGATAACAACATTTAAAATGTTTATATTTGTTGTTTCCATTAATTTGCATGTGGGGATTTCCGGAATTGTTGTTTGTTGTTCCGGCCTCACTTAAACTTGTCTAGATAGGTAGTTTTTCATATGTTTCACCTCTTGCCATCTTTAACAACATTTAATATTGCTGTGTACATAACCGAGATCAAACTAAATATGTCCATGTGGTGTTTTGTCAATATGCAACTCGTTGCTTATTGAGCTCCATTTAATTTGTAGTATTGTGTGTTGCACTTGCCATGCCATGCCTTATTAAACCGGACATGCATCATACTTGATTGTGCATCTTGCCATGATTATGCTTGTGTGTTTACCATGTTGTTTGTTTCTTTCCGGTGTTGCTTCTTAGTTCTGGTAATGTTGCGATTGTGAGGATCCGTTCGACTGCTCCCGTTCGTCTTCTTCATGGACTCGTTCTTCTTCCTTGCGGGATTTCAGGCAAGATGACCGCTACCCTGGATCTCACTACTATCATTGCTATGCTAGTTGATTCGTTCTATCGCTTTGCTGCGCTACCTATCATCTGTTTGTCGAGCCATCCCATATTGCCATGAACCTCTAACCTTTGACACCTTTCCTATGCAAACCGTTGTTTGGCTATGTTACCGCGTTGCTCAGCCCCTCTTATAGCGTGGCTAGTTGCAGGTGAAGTTGAAGATTTCTTCATGGTGGACAGGATTTTGGTTGGGATATCACAATACCTCTTATATTATTAATGCATCTATATACTTGGTAAAGGGTGGAAGGCTCGGCCTTATGCCTGGTGTTTTGTTCCACTCTTGCCGCCCTAGTTTCCGTCATACCGGTGTTATGTTCCCGGATTTTGTGTTCCTTACGCGGTCGGGTGATTTATGGGACCCCCTTGACAGTTCGCTTTGAATAAAACTCCTCCAGCAAGGCCCAACATTGACTTTTACCATTTGCCTCACCACCACCTATATTTCCCTTGGGAGTAATTAACCCAAGGGTCATCTTTATTACAGCCCCCCCGGGCCAGTGCTTGTCTAAGTGTTGGTCCGAACCAGAGCCACTTGCAGCGCCACCTCGGGGAAACTCGAGGGTTGGTTTTAGTTGTACGTAGTGTTCATCCGGTGTTGCCCTGAGAAGGAGATATGTGCAGCTCCTATCGGGATTGTCGGCGCATCGGGCGGCTTTGCTGGTCTTGTTTTACCATTGTCGAAATGTCTTGTAAACCGGGATTCCGAGTCTGATCGGGTCTTCCTGGGAGAAGGTCTATTCCTTCGTTGATCGCGAGAGCTTGTCATGGGCTAAGTTGGGACACCCCTGCAGGGTATAATCTTTCGAAAGCCGTGCCTGCGGTTATAGGCAGATGGGAATTTGTTAATGTCCGGTTGTAGATAACTTGACACCAGATCCGATATAAAACGCATCAACTGCGTGTGTAACCGTGATGGTCTCTTTCCGGCGGAGTCCGGGAAGTGAACACGGTTGTTGGAGTTATGCTTGACGTAAGTAGTCCAGGATCACTTCTTGATCATACTTTTATCGACCGTGCTTTGCCTTCTCTTCTCGCTCTCAGTTGCGTATGTTAGCCACCATATATGCTAGTCGCTTGCTGCAGCTCCACCTCATACCTTTACCTTACCCATAAGCTTAAATAGTCTTGATCGCGAGGGTGTGATATTGCTGAGTCCCTGTGGCTCACAGATACTTCCAAAACCAGCTTGTAGGTGCCGATGAGTCCGTGCATATGACGCAACCAAGCTCAGGAGGAGCTCGATGAAGACCTTGTCCTTTGTGTTGTTTCGTTCTAGTTGATCAGTAGTGGAGACCAGTTGGGGTCGATCGGGGACCTTTGTCGCATTTGGGGTACTTCTTTTATTTTGGTTCCGTAGTCGGACCATGAGTGTATTTGATTGATGTAATGTTTATTTATGTAATGGTGTGAAGTGGCGATTGTAAGCCAACTATGTATCTCTTTCTCTTATGTATTACATGGCTTGTGTGACGATTACCTCACTTGCGACATATGCCTTCAATGCAATTATGTCTCTAAGTCGTGCCTCGACACGTGGGAGCTATAGTCGCATCGAGGGTGTTATAAACACAATATATGAAACACCTAAATAAACCCCCCAAAACCCCCAACCCCCCCCCCTTAAAAAAACAAAAACCCCAGTCACAGAAATGCTGACGCGTGGATGCCTATTGGTCCCGGTTGGTGCCACCAACCGGGACCAAAGGGTCTCCTGCCTGGGCTCCGCGCACAGGCCACGTGGAGGCCCATCTGTCCCGGTTCTGGATTGAACCGGGACTAAAGGGACAGGGCATTAGTACCGACCCTTTAGTCCCGGTTCAGGAACCGGGACAAAAGGCCCTTACGAACCGGGACAACAGGCCCTTTTTCTACCAGTGTTAGGGTTTTGGCTCCGTATCTGATCGTTTGGGGGTACGTGGATATATATAGGAGGAAGGAGTACGTCGGTGGAGCAACAGGGGGCCCATGAGGGTGGAGGGCGCTTGGTGGGGGTGGGCACGCCCCCCTGCTATCTCTTGAGCACTGCGTTGGATTTCCCCGAAGAGGAGAGGATGATGAAGCAAAGTAGCATAAGTATTTCCCTCAGTTTTTGAGAACCAAGGTATCAATCCAGTAGGAGGCTACGCGCGAGTCCCTCGTACCTACACAAAAACAATAGCTCAACGCAACCAACGCGCTTAGGGGGTTATCAATCCCTTCACGGTCACTTAGAAAAGTGAGATCTGATAGAGATGATAAATAATATTTTTGGTATTTTTGGTACAGAGATGCAAAGTAAAAAGTAAAAGCAAAGAAATAATAAAGTGATGGAGATTGATATGATGAGAAAGAGACCCGGGGGCCTGTCACGACCAGCTTTCCGGGTAATATATTTCCAGAAAAGACCGTCGTGCTCATCAGCCCCAGGATTACTGTTAGCTGATGAGGCTCCAACTTGATACAGAAATTCCAAGCAAAATACAAAGTATGCATGTAGTACAAGACCATTCTGGCCTGTGAGTACAACAAATGGTTTCTAGTGGTGGATGGCGGAAGCGGTTTGTGGATCATCAGTGTCTATGGGACTCCAATTCCCACAGGAACAGCTGACCAGGTTAACTCCTATCTTCGCGAGGCTGCTATCTCCATTGCTTAGGTTCCGGGGCTGTCATCGCGTCACTCCTCTCCGTGCAAGAAAAATCTGGCCAAGACAATAGCCAGGGACAAGCCAGTGAGTACTTTGAATGTACTCGCAAACATTATGAACACAGGTATAATATAACAATGATGTGCTGAAATATTTTATGCTCATGACGTCAGTCACAAAGAAACTCAGATGCGTGCAAGCAAGTTATTTATAAAAAAATGCAATAACATGGTAGTATAAAAGAAATTTATGAAACAAATAGCAAGCAATGCCACAGTCGGGCGTCTGAGCGACACCACATAAAGGGCTTTAAAAGAAATGCCACAGTCGGGCGTCTGAGCGACACCACGGCAAGGGCTTTAAAAGAAATGCCACAGTTGGGCGTCTGAGCGACACCACATAAAGGGCTTTAAAAGAAATGCCACAGTCGGGCGTCTGAGCGACACCACATAAAGGGCTTTAAAAGAAATGCCACAGTCGGGCGTCTGAGCGACACCACATAAAGGGCTTTAAAAGAAATGCCACAGTCGGGCGTCTGAGCGACACCACATAAAGGGCTTTAAAAGAAATAATCAAAATGAATATCCCGGAGGTAGAACCATCCCAGAGATGCTCGGTAAAAACAATAATATCACGGGTTAGTCAACAATAATAATAATCATAGATATCACAAGTCACGAGTAGTAATTCCATTTCTGGTTAATAGTTTCACCTCCGAATACCGACACTAAGACCGACACCTGACCCATCCCAGACTGTAATCCTTAATCATGGACACGGCTATTCGAATAGGTTTATTCTCTGCAGAGAGTGTACTCTTTACCCACGAGTAACGGATTTCTTTAGTCCATCGGGACTAATTCCATCTACGGTCTTTTTGTTGAAAACACACCTAACTTGCACACACCAGCTTATCACACACGTGTCTGGAATCACCCACGACACTTGTTAAGCAAACTCTAAGTGGGGAGGCTACAACCTCGCGTAGCATGGGATCAAATTTATATCGCGCGCTCTAAGGGGTGGCCTCCCCTCTCGGTCCCAACCGGAAACACCCATGCCCCCGGACCAGGTGGCCTGCCTACCAGCTACAACCGGTATCTTCCACCATGGCCTCTCTGTACGGTGTGTGCTAGCAAGAGGTTGACAACTTACTGAACCGTACTCTACTTGCTGTAGAGACGAGTGGTAGTACGAAACAAGTATGGGGGTTACTGGAACAAGACTCGATCTACGGTCGACTCAGGAGGTTTAAGTATTCCCTGCATGATTAGTATAACGAATATATTTCAACCAATACAATCAACACTCATTATATCTTACCATGCCATACCGGACATAACCGTCCCGACGGTGACCGGCGACAAACTCATGCCTACCCAAGGCAAAGGTTTTCCCGGTTCCTACCGGTATGCATGCAAGGTACATGAGGATGATTATCATCACAAGTGTGTTCATTTCCAACAGCATGGAAATCAATAACATGTACCCATGCATATGATCACATCACATGAAATAACAAGTCCTTCGAAATGCGGTGGTGTTATAAATGCATCAACGATCACACCAAAATATTATGCCGGGATTCAGAATGCTTGCCTTCAATGTGTGGAAAGGCAGGGTGCTCTCCAAACTTTTGAAAGTTTTCTTCTCTTTCCCCAAAATCCTATTTGAAAATATATTTGAATTAACACACATTTCAAAAACAGAACAAAAAAGTTGTTTGAAATTTTTTCAAATAAATCTTAAAATAAACTAGACCAAATTTGAGGAAGGTAGGAAAAAGAATCAACTCATTTGGGCTTATATTTAAAAAGTTATAGCCAGTCAAAGATTTGGTCAAATCTGTTATTTAAAATAAAACAGAAAAGAAAACGGTTCAGACGAGATTACGCTTTCGGTACAGAGGAGGCGTACTTTAGGCTTTACGCCTCCACTTATCCACGTGGTTGGCGCAGGGTGTCACTGACAGTGGGTCCTATGTGGCCCACTAGTCGGGTTTGACTAGTCTGCCCCTCCTCCTTCTCCCTCTGTCCCGAGCGGAGGCGGGACTCCGACGACCAACGCCGGCGAGCGGTGGCTCCTCGCGACCTTTGGAGGGCGGGGATGGATCCGCGAATCGAGGGCGATCCTGCTGGTAGTCGCTGGGTTGGTGGGGACGGCGTGAGCTATCGGCGGCGAGCTCCTCGGCGGAGGGGAGCTACGGGGAAAAGTGGTTTCGGGGCAGCGGTGGTTCTCGATCGAAATGGAGTAGGGGGAAGTGTTCGGGGGAGGCAGAGAAGGCTTTTGGTGAAGAGATTGGAGAGGGGGAAGCTCTGGTTGCGCCGAACGGAGCCGGGAGGCGGCGGTGGCCGAACTGACCGGAGAGGTTGACGAAGACCTGCTCCCCTCCAATTGGTGGCGATGGGGGTGCTAGTGAGACGGCGTGAGGCTACCTGAGGGCTCGGAGACGCTCGGGGCTTCCTTAAATAGGCGATGGAGGTCGGTTCCACGGCGGCCGGATAAGCTCTCCGGCGAACCTCCTCTCTGTAGCTTGCAGGGCAACGTGGCGTGGCTGGGGATGACGGCAAGAGCTAGTGGATGAGAGGGCACTGCTCCAGGGGCCAGGTGGCGAGCCGGGGTGGCTTGGGCGGCGCTGCACGGCGCAGGGCTGTCGGGCGGCGGCGGCGGCTAGTGTTTGGCCTGCCGGGCGCGGCGAGGCTGCTTGGCGTGTTGCGGTGAGAAGGGGAGTGCGTGGCGAGGTGCTTCAGAGCGGGCCAAAGCCGTGGGGCCAACGTTTCGGCTCAGGCGCGCAGCTGCAATACGCGCGCTCTGGGCGCGTCCAGTGCACGCACACCAGGTGTTCGACACAATGCCGAGGCATGCTACAGGTCGCAGGTGAGGATGGGATTTACCAGATCGAGGTTAGGAGCAACGGGGAGTCTAGTGGACATGCTGGTTTGATCAGAGTTGCAAGTTCACAGTGCAATGCCACACTCATGTCAGAACTGGTCATGCTCTCCAGGTGTTTGGCAAAATGCCACATGCACTTAGGCAGGTCTTGAGGTGGCCAAAAACTCCAGATGGGGGTCTCTTTAGATGCAAAAGAGAGTGGTGAGGTTAGTTGGACAAAAGGGGAAACTTGCTAGTGCAAGTTTTACAAAACTACATTTCTGGACAGGAAATAAATAGCATTATTCCATGAACCAAAAGTGATCTAAATGGTGCATGCTCCTGGACTTAAGGGTTTAACATGGGGGACTACAAGTAGGAGAAATAATTAAGGGTATAGGAGCAACTAAAATGGTGGTTGCTGTACAAATCCTCAAGTTGGTCCAGAATGGAAATGAGGTTGATTCACTCAATAATTTCAAAGAACAACCTTGGATTTTTGCACAAAGTGGAATAATAGGCTCCTACTGACCTCCCTTAATTTTGGTAGAAGTTTTAAAGAAATATTTAAATAGGTTGTAGTGCAAAATGCACTCTGGACCAGAGAAGAAAAATTGAGTGCAGGGCTCAAAATATTTTATGAATGAAATATATTTTTGCAGAAAAGTGATTTAAAAACATCACATGACATCTCCAAATTTTTGTGGAAATTTTAAGTGAATCTATCAAATGGTTGTAGTTCAAATATGGTCAAATAACCTTGAAAGCCATTTTCAAGAAAGTAAAGATCAAGCAACTTAATTATTTAATTAATTATACTGATAAAAGGAAAGTTTTTCTTGAGAGGTTAAACAAGTCCAACAACATAATTGAAAAGTTTTCTCTCTGGGAAAAACTCATCATAACAGGGAAGGAAATGATTAAAAAAATATCAAAATGGAGCTCAGAAATCCAAAGTTTTAATTCCTGGCAAAATTTTAAATAAAACAAGGCCAAATTTTTTTTTTGGGTGTCACAGATACTACCCCCCTTAAGAAAAATCTCGTCCTCGAGATTTGTTAAAAGTTGTTTTAAGAAAACTATACACAATAAAAAGTGGCTACAGTGAGAGGGCAATAAGTGGTGAAAAACCACAGTGTGAATACTGGTGCCGCGTGGAAAAGTCTACGGTCCGAGACAAAACCGGGCGATTTCTACGCTGGATATAAATTTAGGATAACTCCTACATTTAGATATACGCTGATCGCACCCGAGAGCACAGTGCTCTCTCTGGCTGACAGGTGGACCCGGGGCCCACTGTCAGCCTCTTCTTCTTCCACTGGCTCTTCCTTCTACCTCTGGCTCTCTCTTCCTCCTCTCTCCCGCGCGCTTTCTCACGCTTTCTCCACCGGCGATGCCTAATGCGTAGGGCATCTAGGCCGTACCGTGGTAGTGCGCGGCGTGCTAGCTGCTGGTGCAGCGTGCACTCACCTCGCGGGCCAGTGCGCTATCGGCACTGCTCGTGGATTCGACTCCAAACACCGGTGATCGGCGACGAGCGGCGTTGGTGGACTTCGCCCATCGTACACCAAGCTCGAGCTATAAAAACGGCCGGGGTGCCTCTCTCTTCTTCCTTACACCTGGCCTCACTTCTTCTCCTCCTTCTTTCTCCATTACTGCTTACAGAAGCTCGGTCGAGGCTCTAATGGCGGAGGCGATGCCGGACTGGTTTGTGATCCTGATATGCGGAGGGTTGGCGACGCTGCTGGGGCTCTCTGTGCTCCTGTGCGCGATGATCTTCGACGAGTATTGCGATGCTGCGGCTCGGGTGTCGGCTCTCCGCGGTGGTGATCATGAGGAGTAGATGAAGTATGCCGGGTGCTTACTGTTGTTAGGGGATGATTAGCTGGATGTAACACCGTTGCAAAGTTTTGCAAATAGTGTATGTGTCCGAATGATTATGGTTGTGAGTCTGCTCGTGGTGCTGTGTGAAATTAATTAATCCATACCGTGAAGTGGCAGGTGTAGCAAATTAGGGAAAAGAAATCTCACTCCAGAATTTCGCGAGGGAAAAACAGTTAATTTAAGGAAGCATAAACCACAACAAAAACTACACACGTTAGTAGAAGCCAATTAATTGACTCGTCGTACAAACTCATGGTATCACGCATAAGTCACACACATAAATAAATGCTGCAAAGAACAAATACAGTAGTGACGTCTAAAATGAAAACGGTAACTGGACGGGGTCCTGATAAAATGTCTCTGGTAAAGGAATACACTCCTCTTCTATTGGAGGAAGTGGATTGACCAGTCGATGTATGCGTCTCTCCGTGTCGGGTCTCAGTGGTCTGCCGATGGCAACCTGAGGATTTAAATCTGCGAGGCTCTGGAGATAATCCATCACTCGCTGGTTTAAATGCTCTTGAGCAATGATGTACTGGATAAGGTTGGCCAGAACTGGGTCTCTCTCAATCCGCCCACCGGGAAAAGACGTTACTTCTCCGGGTGCTGCACGACTCGGAAAGTAATAATATCCTCGCTCGCGGGCATAGGGTACTGCGGATCGAAGACGGGCAATTGCTTCTTTCGCAGCAGCTTCTATGGCCAAGTGTGGGGTTGGCATAGATTTCCCCACGAAGGAAACTTCTATTGGATCTTGGTTGGGGTCTACAGGAGGAATATGCACTGCTGCCCAATATTCCGAGGTGGATGGGGTGATCCTTGATTTGAACAGCTCGTACTGGGGTGGCTGGGTAGAACCCATGGTACTGCGGGTAAAATCCCACAATATTTTGACAAAGCTACCTGGGGTTGCATCTGGGGTTCTCAGATGAATGCTGGGGTTCGGCATGACAGAATAAAGCGTGAGTGTTGTGCACAAAGTGGGGGTTGCTGGGTAAGGTCACAAGGTGGCCTTTATATAGCAATGGAGCTGGATCATTTTACCATGGTGAAGGGTAATAAATTTGCCAGCTTGGCTCCAAAGGTCGGGTCAGTGTCAGAGATACACATATCTCACAAAGAGACGTGTTACTGTGGTTGTCGTCGGGCTGGTTTTGGTAGTTGTGCCCGGAAGAATATGCAGCTATGCGCTGACCAAACAGGCAAGGCTATTATTAAAACAGAGGCACAAAGACAGGCTGCGTTAATATATGTGGTCGCATGATTACAAAGCGATGATACATTGAAACTTGGTGCTACTCATACTGCTTAGTCTACTTCGTTTATGTCTAAACGGGCGTGCCTGGTGGATGCCGAGGCTTCTCCATGTGTCTCTCTGCCGGGATTAGTCGGAGATGGCGGAGGAACTGCAGGGTCGGGGTAGTGATGATGACCATCGCGGGGATTGTTGGCCACAACCCCGTTGGAGTGTGCTCCCAAAATGCGACGAAGCACCTCTGGGGTTATCGCAGCACCTTGGCCGATGGTTGGGGCAGATCTCGAGGTCTCGATCGGTTGTCCAAACAGCACGACTGGGTTGTCGGTGTTGGGCTCGTTTTCTTCTCTTGCCGGGGCTCGACGAACCAGCTCTCCATGAGCTGCGATTAGATCAATGGTGATCTGGTCGAACAGTGACTCTAGTGCACTTACATAGCGCACTAGGTGCAACAATGCGGGGTCCGTCTCGTGGTCTCCATTGGCGACTTGGGGTGGTCTACCATACCCTTCTCGTCTGGGGTAGTAGTGGAACGAGCGACAGTTAACTCTGGGCGACAAGTGCCTGAGATGAACTATAGCCTCTCGAGCGGCTAGCTGGATGGCTTGTGGCTCAAAGGAAGTTGTCCTTCCGGTGAACCGGTAGGGACGCTCGGGTGCTAGACTCCTACCGTAAATGTGCACAGTGGCCCGGAATTGGCGGTCTTCACCGCTCATGGGTCCTTGATACACAACATATTCTGGTGGCTCCTCTAACGCGTAGGCACGACGGGTGAGGTTTGCGAGGATGGTCACAAAACCTCCAAGGTTGGTTGCTGTGGTTTCGTTGTGCACGACAGGGCCAGGCATTGTGGCTTGGTTTGGGGTAGCGGCTGTGCGGTGCTGGTTTGGTGTTAGCGCGCCCTTTTTATAGGAAAAAGGGGACGGAATCTTCCTTCGAACGCTTGCGAGAAAGGACTATTTAGGGGCCGGTCACTGGCGCATGAGCGACAGGTTCGGTTGATAGGTTGGGCACCGACTGCCAAAAGGTGTTGGGTCACTGTGTGGCTATCTTGCACGAGAAGCTTGGCTGGGGTTTGGTTGAGGTCTGGTGGGTTGGTTTGCCTAAGTTTATTGACCGGGCTAAGATAGGATTAGCCAATGGTCAGCCTGGCTCTGATACCAAGCCTGTCACGACCGGCTTTCCAGGTAATATATTTCCAGAAAAGACCGTCGTGCTCATCAGCCCCAGGATTACTGTTAGCTGATGAGGCTTCAACTTGATACAGAAATTCCAAGCAAAATACAAAGTATGCATGTAGTACAAGACCATTCTGGCCTGTGAGTACAACAAATGGTTTCTAGTGGTGGATGGCGGAAGCGGTTTGTGGATCATCAGTGTCTATGGGACTCCAATTCCCACAGGAACAGCTGACCAGGTTAACTCCTATCTTCGCGAGGCTGCTATCTCCATTGCTTAGGTTCCGGGGCTGTCATCGCGTCACTCCTCTCCGTGCAAGAAAAATCTGGCCAAGACAATAGCCAGGGACAAGCCAGTGAGTACTTTGAATGTACTCGCAAACATTATGAACACAGGTATAATATAACAATGATGTGCTGAAAATATTTTATGCTCATGACGTCAGTCACAAAGAAACTCAGATGCGTGCAAGCAAGTTATTTATAAAAAAAATGCAATAACATGGTAGTATAAAAGAAATTTATGAAACAAATAGCAAGCAATGCCACAGTCGGGCGTCTGAGCGACACCACATAAAGGGCTTTAAAAGAAATGCCACAGTCGGGCGTCTGAGCGACACCACATAAAGGGCTTTAAAAGAAATGCCACAGTCGGGCGTCTTAGCGACACCACATAAAGGGCTTTAAAAGAAATGCCACAGTCGGGCGTCTGAGCGACACCACATAAAGGGCTTTAAAAGAAATGCCACAGTCGGGCGTCTGAGCGACACCACATAAAGGGCTTTAAAAGAAATGCCACAGTCGGGCGTCTGAGCGACACCACATAAAGGGCTTTAAAAGAAATAATCAAAATGAATATCCCGGAAGTAGAACCATCCCAGAGATGCTCGGTAAAAACAATAATATCACGGGTTAGTCAACAATAATAATAATCATAGATATCACAAGTCACGAGTAGTAATTCCATTTCTGGTTAATAGTTTCACCTCCGAATACCGACACTAAGACCGACACCTGACCCATCCCAGACTGTAATCCTTAATCATGGACACGGCTATTCGAATAGGTTTATTCTCTGCAGAGAGTGTACTCTTTACCCACGAGTAACGGATTTCTTTAGTCCATCGGGACTAATTCCATCTACGGTCTTTTTGTTGAAAACACACCTAACTTGCACACACCAGCTTATCACACACGTGTCTGGAATCACCCACGACACTTGTTAAGCAAACTCTAAGTGGGGAGGCTACAACCTCGCGTAGCATGGGATCAAATTTATATCGCGCGCTCTAAGGGGTGGCCTCCCCTCTCGGTCCCAACCGGAAACACCCATGCCCCCGGACCAGGTGGCCTGCCTACCAGCTACAACCGGTATCTTCCACCATGGCCTCTCTGTACGGTGTGTGCTAGCAAGAGGTTGACAACTTACTGAACCGTACTCTACTTGCTGTAGAGACGAGTGGTAGTACGAAACAAGTATGGGGGTTACTGGAACAAGACTCGATCTACGGTCGACTCAGGAGGTTTAAGTATTCCCTGCATGATTAGTATAACGAATATATTTCAACCAATACAATCAACACTCATTATATCTTACCATGCCATACCGGACATAACCGTCCCGACGGTGACCGGCGACAAACTCATGCCTACCCAAGGCAAAGGTTTTCCCGGTTCCTACCGGTATGCATGCAAGGCACATGAGGATGATTATCATCACAAGTGTGTTCATTTCCAACAGCATGGAAATCAATAACATGTACCCATGCATATGATCACATCACATGAAATAACAAGTCCTTCGAAATGCGGTGGTGTTATAAATGCATCAACGATCACACCAAAATATTATGCCGGGATTCAGAATGCTTGCCTTCAATGTGTGGAAAGGAAGGGTGCTCTCCAAACTTTTGAAAGTTTTCTTCTCTTTCCCCAAAATCCTATTTGAAAATATATTTGAATTAACACACATTTCAAAAACAGAACAAAAAAGTTGTTTGAAAATTTTTCAAATAAATCTTAAAATAAACTAGACCAAATTTGAGGAAGGTAGGAAAAAGAATCAACTCATTTGGACTTATATTTAAAAAGTTATAGCCAGTCAAAGATTTGGTCAAATCTGTTATTTAAAATAAAACAGAAAAGAAAACGGTTCAGACGAGATTACGCTTTCGGTACAGAGGAGGCGTACTTTAGGCTTTACGCCTCCACTTATCCACGTGGACGGCGCAGGGTGTCACTGACAGTGGGTCCTATGTGGCCCACTAGTCAGGTTTGACTAGTCCGCCCCTCCTCCTTCTCCCTCTGTCCCGAGCGGAGGCGGGACTCCGACGACCAACGCCGGCGAGCGGCGGCTCCTCGCGGCCTCTGGAGGGCGGGGATGGATCCGCGGATCGAGGGCGATCCTGCTGGTAGTCGCTGGGTTGGTGGGGACGGCGTGAGCTGTCGGCGGCGAGCTCCTCGGCGGAGGGGAGCTACGGGGAAAAGTGGTTTCGGGGCGACGGTGGTTCTCGATCGAAATGGAGTAGGGGGAAGTGTTCGGGGGAGGCAGAGAAGGCTTCTGGTGAAGAGATTGGAGAGGGGGAAGCTCTGGTTGCGCCGAACGGAGCCGGGAGGCGGCGGTGGCCGAACTGACCGCAGAGGTTGACGAAGACCTGCTCCCCTCCAATTGGTGGCGATGGGGGTGCTAGTGACACGGCGTGAGGCTACCTGAGGGCTCGGAGACGCTCGGGGCTTCCTTAAATAGGCGATGGAGGTCGGTTCCGCGGCGGCCGGATAAGCTCTCCGGCGAACCTCCTCTCTGTAGCTTGCAGGGCAACGTGGCGTGGCTGGGGATGACGGCAAGAGCTAGTGGACGAGAGGGCACTGCTCCAGGGGCCAGGTGGCGAGCCGGGGTGGCTTGGGCGGCGCTGCACGGCACAGGGCTGTCGGGCGGCGGCGGCGGCTAGTGTTTGGCCTGTCGGGCACGGCGAGGCTGCTTGGCGTGTTGCGGTGAGAAGGGGAGTGCGTGGCGAGGTGCTTTAGAGCGGGCCAAAGCCGTGGGGCCAACGTGTCGGCTCGGGCGCGCGGCTGCAATACGCGCGCTCTGGGCGCGTCCAGTGCACGCACACCAGGTGTTCGACACAATGCCGAGGCATGCTACAGGTCGCAGGTGAGGATGGGATTTACCAGATCGAGGTTAGGAGCAACGGGGAGTCTAGTGGACATGCTGGTTTGATCAGAGTTGCAAGTTCACAGTGCAATGCCACACTCATGTCAGAACTGGTCATGCTCTCCAGGTGTTTGGCAAAATGCCACATGCACTTAGGCAGGTCTTGGGGTGGCCAAAAACTCCAGATGGGGGTCTCTTTAGATGCAAAAGAGAGTGGTGAGGTTAGTTGGACAAAAGGGGAAACTTGCTAGTGCAAGTTTTACAAAACTACATTTCTGGACAGGAAATAAATAGCATTATTCCATGAACCAAAAGTGATCTAAATGGTGCATGCTCCTGGACTTAAGGGTTTAACATGGGGGACTACAAGTAGGAGAAATAATTAAGGGTATAGGAGCAACTAAAATGGTGGTTGCTGTACAAATCCTCAAGTTGGTCCAGAATGGAAATGAGGTTGATTCACTCAATAATTTCAAAGAACAACCTTGGATTTTTGCACAAAGTGGAATAATAGGCTCCTACTGACCTCCCTTAATTTTGGTAGAAGTTTTAAAGAAATATTTAAATAGGTTGTAGTGCAAAATGCACTCTGGACCAGAGAAGAAAAATTGAGTGCAGGGCTCAAAATATTTTATGAATGAAATATATTTTTGCAGAAAAGTGATTTAAAAACATCACATGACATCTCCAAATTTTTGTGGAAATTTTAAGTGAATCTATCAAATGGTTGTAGTTCAAATATGGTCAAATAACCTTGAAAACCATTTTCAAGAAAGTAAAGATCAAGCAACTTAATTATTTAATTAATTATACTGATAAAAGGAAAGTTTTTCTTGAGAGGTTAAACAAGTCCAACAACATAATTGAAAAGTTTTCTCTCTGGGAAAAACTCATCATAACAGGGAAGGAAATGATTAAAAAAATATCAAAATGGAGCTCAGAAATCCAAAGTTTTAATTCCTGGCAAAATTTTAAATAAAACAAGGCCAAATTTTTTTTGGGTGTCACAGGGCCACAGGCTTCACTAGTGTCTTCTCTCAAGAGCATAAGTATTCTACGGTGGGTGAACAAATTATTGTTGAGCAATTAGCAGAATTGAGCATAGTTATGAGAATATCTAGGTATGATCATGTATATAGGCATCACATCCGAGACAAGTAGACCGACTCCTGCCTGCATCTACTACTATTACTCCACTCATCGACTGCTATCCAGCATGCATCTAGAGTATTAAGTTAAAAACAGAGTAACGCCTTAAGCAAGATGACATGATGTAGAGGGATAGTTTCATGCAATATGATAAAAACCCCATCTTGTTATCCTCGATGGCAACAATACAATACGTGCCTTGCTGCCCCTTCTGTCACTGGGAAAGGACACCGCAAGATCGAACCCAAAGCTAAGCACTTCTCCCATGGCAAGAACAACCAATCTAGTAGGCCAAACCAAACTGATAATTCGAAGAGACTTACAAAGATAACCAATCATACATAAAAGAATTCAGAGAAGATTCAAATATTATTCATAGATAGACTTGATCATAAACCCACAATTCATCGATCTCAACAAACACACCGCAAAAAGAAGATTACATTGAATAGATCTCCACGAGAGAGGGGAAGAACATAGTATTGAGATCCAAAAAGAGAGAAGAAGCCATCTAGCTACTAACTATGGACCCGTAGGTCTGAAGTAAACTACTCACACTTCATCGGAGGGGCTTGGATGATGATGTAGAAGCCCACCGTGATCGATGCCCCCTCCGGCGGAGCTCCGGAACAGGCCCCAAGATGGGATCTCGTGGATACAGAAAGTTGCGGCGGTGGAATTAGGTTTTTGGCTCCGTCCCCGATCGTTTGGGGGTACGTAGGTATATATAGGAGGAAGAAGTACGTCGGTGGAGCTTCGAGGGGCCCACGAGGCAGGGGGCGCGCACTAGGGGGGGCGCCCTCCACCCTCGTGGCCGCCTCGTGGCTTTCTTGACAGAGGGTCCAAGTCTCCTAGATCTTATCTGATGAGAAAATCACGTTTCCGAAGGTTTCATTCCATTTGGACTCCGTTTGATATTCTGTTTCTCCGAAACACTGAAAGAGGCAAAAAAAACAGCAACTCTGGGCTGGGCCTCCGGTTAATAGGTTAGTCCCAAAAATAATATAAAAGTGGAAAATAAAGCCCAATATAGTCCAAAACAGTAGATAATATAGCATGGAGCAATCAAAAATTATAGATACGTTGGAGATGTATCAAGCATCCCCAAGCTTAATTCCTGCTCATCCTCTAGTAAGTAAATGATAAAAAGAGAATTTTTGATGCAGAGTGCTACTTGGCATAATTGTAATGTAATTCTTCTTAATTGTGGTATGAATATTCAGATCTGAAAGATTCAAGGCAAAGTTCATATTGACATAAAAATGATAATGCTTCAAGCATACTAACTAAGCAATTATGTCTTCTCAAAATAACATGGCCAAAGAAAGTTCATCCCTACAAAATCATATAGTTTAGTCATGTTTCATTTTCGTCACAAAAGAATGCTCTCATCATGCACAACCCCGATGACAAGCCAAGCAATTGTTTCATACTTGCTTGCTCACGAAGACCTAGGGCACTTGAGAAGACCTAGTAATCTCAAACCTGTAAATTTTCATGCAATATATGAGCGCGAGCCATGGACATAGCACTATGGGTGGAATAGAATATAATGAGGGGGTTATGTGGAGAATACAAAAAAAGGAGAAAGTCTCACATCAACGAGGCTAATCAATGGACTATGGAGATGCCCACCGATTGATGTTAATGCAAGGAGTAGGGATTGCCATGCAACAGATGCACTAGAGCTATAAATGTATGAAAGCTCAACAAAAGAAACTAGTGGGTGTGCATCCAACTTGCTTGCTCACGAAGACCTAGGGCACTTGAGGAGGCCCATTGTTGGAATATACAAGCCAAGTTCTATAATGAAAAATTCCCACTAGTATATGAAAGTGATAACATGAGAGACTCTCTACTATGAAGATCATGGTGCTACTTTGAAGCACAAGTGTGGTAAAAGGATAGTAACATTGTCCCTTCTCTCTTTTTCTCTCATTTTTTGGGGCCTTTTTTTATGGCCTTTGTATTTTTTGGGCCTTCTCTTTTTTATGGACTTTTTTTAATTCCTCACTTGGGACAATGCTCTAATAATGATGATCAGCACACTTCTACTTATTTACAACTCAATGATTACAACTCGATACTAGAACAAAGATGACTCTATATGAATGCCTTCGGCGGTGTACCGGGATATGCAATGAACCACGAGTGACATGTATGAAAGAATTATGAACGGTGGCTTTGCCACAAATACTATGTCAACTACATGATCATGCTAAGCAATATGACAATGATGAATGTGTCATGATGAACGGAATGATGGAAAGTTGCATGGCAATATATCTCGGAATGGCTATGGAAATGCCATAATAGGTAGGTATGGTGGCTGTTTTGAGGAAGATATAAGGAGGCTTATGTGTGAAAGAGCGTATCATATCACGGGGTTTGGATGCACCGGCGAAGTTTGCGCCAACTCTCAATGTGAGGAAGGGCAATGCACGGTACCGAAGAGGGTATCAAGGATGGAAGGGTGAGAGTGCGTATAATCCATGGACTCAACATTAGTCATAAAGAACTCACATACTTATTGCAAAAATCTACAAGTCATCAAAAACCTCGGTACTACGTGCATGCTCCTAGGGGGATAGATTGGTAGGAAAAGACCATCGCTCATCCCCGACCGCCACTCATAAGGAAGACAATCAAATAACACCTCATGTTTCAAATTTGTTGCATAACATTTACCATGCGTGCATGCTACGGGACTTGCAAACTTCAACACAAGTATTTCTCAATTTCACAACTACTCAACTAGCATGAATTTGATATTATTACCTCCATATCTCAAAACAATCATCAAGCATCAAACTTCTCTTAGTATTCAACACACTCATAAGAAAGTTTTATTATTAATCTTGCATACCAAGCATATTAGGATTTTAAGCAAATTACCATGCTATTAAGACTCTCAAAATAATCTAAGTGAAGCATGAGAGATCAATAGTTTCTATAAAACAAATCCACCACCGTGCTCTAAAAGATATAAGGGAAGCACTAGAGCAAAACTATAAAGCTCAAAACATATAAGTGAAGCACATAGAGTAAAACTAAAAAGATATAAGTGAAGCACATAGAGTATTCTATCAAATTCCAAATCATGTATGGCTCTCTCAAAAGGTGTGTATAGAAAGGATTATTGTGGTAGACTAACAAGCAAAGACTCAAATCATAAAAGACGCTCCAAGCAAAACACATATCATGTGGTGAACAAAAATATAGCTCCAAGTAAAGTTACCGATAGAAGTAGACGAAAGAGGGGATGCCTTCCAGGGCATCCCCAAGCTCTTGCTTTTAGGTGTCCTTAGATTATCTTGGGGGTGCCATGGGCATCACCAAGCTTAGGCTCTTTCCACTCCTTGTTCCATAATCCATCAAATCTTTACCCAAAACTTGAAAACTTCACAACACAAAACTTAAAGTAGAAAATCTCGTGAGCTCTGTTAGCGAAAGAAAACAAAACACCACTTCAAGGTACTGTAATGAACTAATAATTTATTTATATTGGTGTTAAACCTACTGTATTCCAACTTCTCCATGGATTATAAACTATTTTACTAGCCATAGATTCATCAAAATAAGCAAACAACACACGAAAAACAGAATCTGTCAAAACAGAACAGTCTGTAGTAATCTGTAGCTGGCGCAAGATCTGGAACCCCAAAAATTATATAATAAATTTATGGACGTGAGGAATTTATCTATTAATCATATTTAAAAAGAATTAAATAAATAGCGCTTTCCAAATAAAAATGACAGCAGTTCTCGTGAGCGCTAAAGTTTCTGTTTTTTACAGCAAGTTCAACAAGACTTTCCCCAAGTCTTCCCAGCGGTTCTACTTGGCACAAACACTAATTAAACACAAAAAACACAACCAAATCAGAGGCTAGATAAATTATTTATTACTAAACAGGAGCAAAAAGCAAGTAATAAAAATAAAATTGGGTTGCCTCCCAACAAGCGCTATCGTTTAACGCCCCTAGCTACGCATAACAAGCAAGGATAGATCTAGGTATTGCCATCTTTGGTAGGCAACTCTTCAATGAGGCATCTATCTCCCTTAGGAATTTCTTTCTTTCTAGTGATTATCAAACTCTTAGGCACAAGATCGAAAAATTCATTTGTAGCAATTGGTTCCTTAATGATAGCAAAAAGATTGGGATGAATACTTATAGATTTAAGATCCGCAGTTTCCTTACTAGATGATTCACCCTTATTTTTAGGAACATACATAAGATTGGAAATTTTAGTAGGAGGTCTTGGAGTATTCTTTACGGAAGAAAAGGCGGTTCCCAAGTTTGTAATGATACCCTCAAGTTTATCGATTCTAGTGGAATCTATATTTATTTTCTCATTAACTATGGGTTCCTTTTCCTTAATATTTTTCAAAGTCATTCCTACCCTAGATCCATATTGGGTAATTTGGTTGTGGATCTTTTTATCTAGATTTTCAATTAATTCAATGGTAGCAACTTTATTTCCAATAATTTCAAGTCTTTGCATAACATGCTCCAAAGTTAACATAGTTCCATTAACCAAAAGAGGTGGTGAGCCAAATAAATCTAACATAGCATTATAAGAATCAAAAGTATGGCTACAAAAGAAATTCCCTCCAGTAATGGTATCAAGGATATATCTATACCAAGGACTAGCACCTACATAAAAATTGCGGAGAATAACTGAAGTAGATTGCTTCCCGGTAGATCTATTTTGAACATTGCAAGTTCTATACCAAGCATCTTTTAGATTTTCTCCCTCCCTTTGTTTAAAATTTAGAAGTTCATTCTCGGGAGACAATGTAGAAGATATGAGACTAGCCATGACGACAAGCAAACAAACTAGCACACGAGCAAACAAAAAGCAAACAGGCAAAAGAGGCAAATAGAGAGGGAGGATAGAGAGAGAGGGAGAATAGAACGGCAAGGGTGAAGTGGGGAAGAGGAAAACGAGAGGCAAATGGCAAATAATGTAATGTGGGAGATAGGGATTGTGATGGGTACTTGGTATGTTGACTTTTGCACAGACTCCCCGGCAACAGCGCCAGAAATTCTTCTTGCTACCTCTTGAGCACTGCGTTGGATTTCCCCGAAGAGGAGAGGATGATGCAGCAAAGTAGCGTAAGTATTTCCCTCAGTTTTTGAAAAGCAAGGTATCAATCCAGTAGGAGGCTATGCGCGAGTCCCTCGTACCTACACAAAAACAATAATTCAACGCAACCAGCACGCTTAGGGGTTGTCAATCCCTTCACGGTCACTTACGAAAGTGAGATCTGATAGAGATGATAAATAATATTTTTGGTATTTTTGGTATAGAGATGCAAAGTAAAAAGTAAAAGCAAAGCAATAATAAAGTGATGGAGATTGATATGATGAGAAAGAGACCTGGGGGCCATAGGTTTCACTAGTGGCTTCTCTCAAGAGTATAAGTATTCTACGGTGGGTGAACAAATTACTGTTGAGCAATTGACAGAATTGAGCATAGTTATGAGAATATCTAGGTATGATCATGTATATAGGCATCACGTCCGAGACAAGTAGACAGACTCCTGCTTGCATCTACTACTATTACTCCACTCATCGACCGCTATCCAGCATGCATCTAGAGTATTAAGTTAAAAACAGAGTAACGCCTTAAGCAAGATGACATGATGTAGAGGGATAGTTTCATGCAATATGGTAAAAACCCCATCTTGTTATCCTTGATGGCAACAATACAATACGTGCCTTGCTGCCCCTTCTGTCACTGGGAAAGGACACCGCAAGATCGAACCCAAAGCTAAGCACTTCTCCCATGGCAAGAACAACCAATCTAGTAGGCCAAACCAAACTGACAATTCGAAGAGACTTGCAAAGATAACCAATCATACATAAAAGAATTCAGAGAAGATTCAAATATTATTCATAGATAGACTTGATCATAAACCTACAATCCATTGGTCTCAACAAACACACCGCAAAAAGAAGATTACATCGAATAGATCTCCACGAGAGAGGGGGAGAACATTGTATTGAGATCCAAAAAGAGAGAAGAATCCATCTAGCTGCTAACTATGGACCCGTAGGTTTGAAGTAAACTACTCACACTTCATCGGAGGGCCTTGGATGATGATGTAGAAGCCCTCTGTGATCGATGCCCCCTCCGGCGGAGCTCCGGAACAGGCCCCAAGATGGGATCTCGTGGATACAGAAAGTTGCGGCGGTGGAATTAGGTTTTTGGCTCTGTCCCCGATCGTTTGGGGGTACGTTGGTATATATAGGAGGAAGAAGTACGTCGGTGGAGCTTCAAGGGACCCACGAGGCAGGGGCGCGCCCTCCATCCTCGTGACCTCCTCGTGGCTTTCTTGACGGAGGGTCCAAGTCTCCTGGATCTTATCTCATGAGAAAATCATGTTTCCGAAGGTTTCATTCCGTTTGGACTCCGTTTGACATTCTGTTTCTCCGAAACACTGAAATAGGTAAAAAACAGCAATTCTGGGCTGGGCCTCCGGTTAATAGGTTAGTCCCAAAATAATATAAAAGTGGAAAATAAAGCCCAATATAGTCCAAAATAGTAGATAATAAAGCATGGAGCAATCAAAAAGTATAGATACGTTGGAGACGTATCACCCCCTACCTCGTGGCCTCCTGTTTCTTTTATTGACGTAGGGTGCAAGTCTCTCTGGTCTTATTCGTTGAGAAAATCACGTTCCCGAAGGTTTCATTCCATTTGGACTCCGTTTGATATTCATTTTCTTCGAAACCCTAAAACAGGCAAAAAAACAGCAATTCTGGGCCGGGCCTCCGGTTAATAGGTTAGTCCCAAAAATAATATAAAAGTGGATAATAAAGCCCAATAATGTCCAAAACAGTAGAAAATATAGCATGGAGCAATCAAAAATTATAGATACGTTCGAGAAGTATCAATCTACTCCTAGATCACTATTGTACTCTCTTGCTAGAAAGATGCTAAGGTATACAATAGGACTGGTAAACAACATAGCATAGTTTATAGAACCTATGACTGAGGCATAGGGAATAACTTTTCATTCTCTTTCTATTTTCTGTTGTGGTCGGGTTTTTGTCTTTACTCAACTTCACACCTTATAACACACGCAAGAATTCCTTCTTTGACTGTTCCATTTTGAACTACTTGAAAATCTTGTCAAGGTATGCACTCATTGAAAAAACTTATCAAGCATCTTGATCTACCTCTATAGATCTTGATGCTCAATGTGTAAGCAGCTTCATCGAGGTCTTTTTTGAAAAACTCTTTTCAAACACTCCTTTATGCTTTCTAGAAAATTCTACATTATTTTCGATCAACAATATGTCATTCACATATACTTATCAGAAATGTTGTAGTGCTCCCACTCACTTTCTTGTAAATACAGGCTTCACCATAAGTCTGTATAAAACCATATGCTTTGATCGCTTTATCAAAGCATATATTCCAACTCCGAGATGCTTGCACCAGTCCATAGATGGATCACTGGAGCTTGCTCACTTTGTTAGCACCTTTAGGATCGACAAAACCTTCTGGTTGCATCATATACAACTCTTCTTTAAGAAATCCATGAAGGAATACAGTTTTCACATCCATTTGCCAGATTTCATAAAATGCGGCAACTGCTAACATGATTCGGACATACTTTTAAGCATCGATACGAGTGAGAAAATCTCATCGTAGTCAACACTTTGAACTTGTCGAAAACATTTTTGCGACAATTCGAGCTTTGTAGATAGTAACACTACTATCAACATCCGTCTTCCTCTTGAATATCCATTTATTCTTAATGACTCACCGATCATCGGGCAAGTCAATCAAAATCCATACTTTGTTCTCATACATGGATCCCATCTCAGATTTCATGGCCTCAAGCCATTTCGCTGAATCTGGGCTCATCATCGCTTCCTCATAGTTCGTAGGTTCGTCATGGTATAGTAACATGACCTCCAAAACAGGATTACCGTACCACTCTGGTGCGGATCTTACTCTGTTGACCTATGAGGTTCGATAGTAACTTGATCTGAAGTTTCATGATCATCATCATTAGCTTCCTCACTAATTGGTGTAGGTGTCACAGAAACCGGTTCCTGTGATGAACTACTCAAATAAGGGAGCAGGTACAGTTACCTCATCAAGTTCTACTTTCCTCCCACTCACTTTTTTCGAGAGAAACTCCTTCTCTAGAAAGGATCCATTCTTAGCAACAAAAGTCTTGCCTTCGGAGTTGTGATAGAAGGTGTACCCAATTGTCTCTTTTGGGTATCCTATGAAGACACATTTCTCCGATTTGGATTCGATCTTATCAGGTTGAAGCTTTTTCACATAAGCATCACAGCCCCAAACTTTAAGAAACGACAACTTTGGTTTCATGCCAAACCACGGCTCATAAGGAGTCATCTCAACGGATTTAGATGGTGCCCTATTTAACATGAATGCTGCCATCTCTAAAGCATAACCCCAAAACGATAGTGGTAAATCAGTAAGAGACATCATAGATCGCACCATATCTAGTAAAGTATGATTACGATGTTCGGACACACCATTACGCTGTGGTGTTCCGGGTGGCGTGAGTTGCGAAACTATTCCGCATTGTTTCAAATGAAGACCAAACTCGTAACTCAAATATTCTCCTCCACGATCAGATCATAGAAACTTTATTTTCTTGTTACGATGATTTCCCACTTTACTCTAATATTCTTTGAACTTTTCAAATGTTTCAGCATTATGTTTCATCAAGTAGATATACCCATATCTGCTCAAATCATCTGTGAAGGTGAGAAAATAATGATACCCTCCACGAGCCTCAATATTCATCGGACCAGATACATCAGTATGTATGATTTCCAACAAATCTGTTGCTCGCTCCATAGTTTCGGAGAATGGCGTTTTAGTCATCTTGTCCATGAGGCACGGTTCGCAAGTACCAAGTGATTCATAATCAAGTGATTCCAAAAGTCCATCAGAATGGAGTTTCTTCATGTGCTTAATACCAATATGACCTAAACGGCAGTGCCACAAATAAGTTTCACTATCATTATCAACTCTGCATCTTTTAGCTTCAATACTATGAATATGTGTATCTCCACTATCGAGATTCAAAAAGAATAGACCACTCTTTAAGGGTGCATGACCATAAAAGATATTACTCATATAAATAGAACAACCATTATTCTCTGATTTAAATGAATAACCGTCTCGCATCAAACAAGATCCAGATATAATGTTCATGCTTAATGTTGGCACCAAATAACAATTATTCAGGTCTAATACTAATCCCGAAGGTAGATGTAGAGGTAGCGTGCTGACTGCAATCACATCGACTTTGGAACCATTTCCCACGCGCATCGTCACCTTGTCCTTTGCCAATCTTTGCTTAATCCGTAGTCCCTGTTTCGAGTTGCAAATATTAGCAACAGAACCAGTATCAAATACCCAGGCACTACTACGAGAATTAGTAAGGTACACATCAATAAAATGTATATCACATATACCTTTGTTCACTTTGCCATCCTTCTTATCCGCCAAATACTTGGTGCAGTTTCGCTTCCAGTGACCTGTCTGTTTGCAGTAGAAGCACTCAGTCTCAGGCTTAGGTCCAGACTTGGGTTTCTTCTCTTGAGCGGCAACTTGTTTGCCATTCTTCTTGAAGTTCCCTTTCTTCTTCCCTTTACCCTTTTTCTTGAAACTGGTGGTCTTGTTAACCATCAACACTTGATGCTCCTTCTTGATTTCTACCTCCGCAACCTTTAGCATTGCGAAGAGCTCGGGATTTTTTTTATTCATCCCTTGCATGTTATAGTTCATCACGAAGCTCTTGTAGCTTGGTGGCAGTGATTGAAGAACTCTGTCAATGACACTATCAACAGGAAGATTAACTCCCAGTTGAGTCAAGTGGTTATGGTACCCAGACATTCTAAGTATACGTTCACTGACAGAACTATTCTCCTCCATCTTGCAGCTGTAGAACTTATTGGAGACTTCATATCTCTCAATTCGGGCATTTGCTTGAAATATTAACTTCAACTCCTAGAACATCTCATATGCTCCATGACGTTCAAAACGTCGTTGAAGTCCCGGTTCTAAGCCGTAAAGCATGGCACACTGAACTATTGAGTAGTCATCAGCTTTGCTCTGCCAGACGTTCATAACATCTGGTGTTGCTCCTGCAGCAGGTTTGGCACCTAGCACTGCTTCCAGGATGTAATTATTCTATGCAGCAATGAGGATAATCCTCAAGTTACGAACCCAGTCCGTGTAATTGCTACCATCATCTTTCAACTTTGCTTTCTCAAGGAACGCATTAAAATTCAACGGAACAACAACACGGGCCATCTATCTACAACAACATAGACATGCAAAATACTATCAGGTACTAAGTTCATGATAAATTAAGGTTCAGTTAACCAAATCATTAAAGAACTCCCACTTAGATAGACATCCCTCTAATCATCTAAGTGATCACGTGATCCATATCAACTAAACCATGTTCAATCATCACGTGAGATGGAGTAGTTTTCAATGGTGAACATCAATATGTTGATCATATCTTCTGTATGATTCACGCTCGACCTTTCGGTCTCCAGTGTTCCGAGGCCATATCTGCATATGCTAGGCTCGTCAAGTTTAACCCGAGTATTCCGCGTGTGCAAAACTGGCGTGCACCCGTTGTATGTGAACGTAGAGCTTATCACACCCGATCATCACGTGGTGTCTCGGCACGATGAACTGTCGCAACAGTGCATACTCAAGGAGAACACTTATACCTTGAAATTTAGTGAGAGATCATCTTATAGTGCTACCGCGGAACTAAGCAAAATAAGATGCATAAAGGATAAAAATCACATGCAATCAAAATATGTGACATGATATGGCCATGATCATCTTGCGCCTTTGATCTCCATCTCCAAAGTACCGTCATGATCTCTATCGTCACCGGCATGACACCATGATCTTCATCATCTTGATCTCTATCAATGTGTTGTCACATGGTCGTCTCGCCAACTATTGCTTTTACAACTATTGCTATCGCATAGCGATAAAGTAAAGCAATTACATGGCACTTGCATCTTATGCAATAAAGAGACAACCATAAGGCTTCTGCCAGTTGCCGATAACTTTAACAAAACATGATCATCTCATACAACAATTTATATCTCATCATGTCTTGACCATATCACATCACAACATGCCCTGCAAAAACAAGTTAGACGTCCTCTACTTTGTTATTGCAAGTTTTATGTGGCTGCTACGGGCTGAGCAAGAACCGTTCTTACCTACGCATCAAAACCACAACGATAGTTTGTCAAGTTGGTGTTGTTTTAACCTTCTCAAGGACCGGGCGTAGCCACATTCGATTCAACTAAAGTTGGAGAAACTGACACCCGCCAATCACATGTGTGCAAAGCATGTCGGTAGAACCAGTCTCGCGTAAGCGTACGCGTAATATCGGTCTGGGCCGCTTCATCCAACAATACCGTTGAACCAAAGTGTGACATGTTGGTAAGCAGTATGACTTGTATCGTCCACAACTCACTTGTGATCTACTCATGGATATAACATCTATGCATAAATTTGGATCGGATGCCACTGTTGGGGAACGTAGTAATTTCAAAAAAAATCCTACACACACGCAAGATCATGGTGATGCATAGCAACAAGAGGGAAGAGTATCATCTAAGTACCCTCGTAGACCGTAAGCAGAAGGGTTATGAGAACGCAATTGATGTAGTCGAACGTCTTCACGATCCGACCCATCAAAGTACCAAACTCATGGCACCTCCGAGTTCAGCACACGTTCAGCTTGATGACGTCCCACGAACTCCGATCCAGTAGAGCTTCATGGGAGAGTTCCGTCTGCATGACAGCGTGTTGACGGTGATGATATTGCTACCGACGCAGGGCTTCGCCTAAGCACTGCTACAATATGATCGAGGTGGATTATGGTGGAGGGGGGCACCGCACACGGCTAAGGGATCAATGATCAACTTGTGTCTAGAGGTGCCCCCCCTGCCCCCGTATATAAAGGAGCAAGGGGGGAGGCGCGACAGGAGGAGGAGTCCTCCTCCTAGTAGGAGTAGGACTCCCCTCTTTCCTACTCCTACTAGGAGGGGAAAGGAAGGGGGAGAGGGAGAAGGAAAGGGGGGCGCCGCCCCCCTCTCCTAGTCCAATTCAGACCAGAGGGGGAGCGGGCGCGGCCTGCCCTAGGCCAGCCCTCTCTCTCTCCACTAAGGCCCATTATTTCTCCCGGGGCGGGGGGTTCCGATAACCCTCCGGCACTCCGCTTTTCTCCAAAATCAACCGGGACACTTCCGGTGTCCGAATATAGTCGTCCAATATATCGATCTTGTTGTCTCCACCACTTCGAGACTCCTCGTCATGTCCGTGATCATATCCGGGACACCGAACTACTTTCGGTACATCGAAACACAAAAACTCATAATACTGATCGTCACCGAACTTTAAGCGTGCGGACCCTACGGGTTCGAGAACTATGTAGACATGACCGAGACACGTCTCCGGTCAATAACCAATAGCAGAACTTGGATGTTCATAATGGCTCCCACATATTCTATGAAGATCTTTATCGGTCAAACCGCATAACAACATACGTTGTTCCGTTTGTCATCGGTATGTTACTTGCCCGAGATTCGATCGTCGGTATCTCAATACCTAGTTCAATCTCGTTACCGGCAAGTCTATTTACTCGTTCTGTAATGCACCATCCTACAACTAACTCATCAGTTTCATTGCTTGCAAGGCTTATAGTGATGTGCATTACCGAGAGGGCCCAGAGATACCTCTCCGACAATCGGAGTGACAAATCCCAATCTTGATCTATGCCAACTCAACAAGTACCATCGGAGACACCTGTAGAGCACCTTTATAATCACCCGGTTACGTTGTGATGTTTGGTAGAACACAAAGTGTTCCTCCGGTAATCGGGAGTTGCATAATCTCATAGTCATAGGAACATGTATAAGTCATGAAGAAAGCAATAGCAGTAAACTAAACGATCAAGTGCTAAGCTAACGGAATGGGTCAAGTCAATCACATCATTCTCCTAATGATGTGATCCTGTTTATCAAATGACAACTCATGTCTATGGCTAGGAAACTTAACCATCTTTGATTTAACGAGCTAGTCAAGTAGAGGCATACTAGTGACACTCTATTTGTCTATGTATTCACACATGCATTAAGTTTCGGTTAATACAATTCTAGCACGAATAATAAACATTTACCATGATATAAGGAAATAAATAATAACTTTATTATTGCCTCTAGGGCATATTTCCTTCACCCGGGTCTATTCTCCATTAATACAAAAGCTTTTACAATTTCACTTTATTTGCTCTTTACTATTTTTGCTACTTCGTTTATCACTACCCGCTTTAATTTTGTAACTAGCAAGAACAAGGGGAGTGACGATCCCCTTGCATTTGTTGGGTGCATCTGATTGTTGTGTTTGTGTGGAGGTACTGCTAACGTTGTTAGTGTGGTGCCTCCTACTGCTTCGATAAACCTTGGCTCTTAACTAAGGGAATACTTTCTGCTAGTGTGCTACATCACACTTCCTCTTCAGGGAAATCCAATAATTCCTACGAGAGTAGCACCATCCCAGCATGTTTTTCCACTGCCCGACACGTTTTCACGCTGCCCACTATTACAAAAGGTTGTTCCTCTCCACTTCCACTATGTTGCACACAGCTCCTCTTTCTCTCTACTTCCCTCTCCACTTTCACCATGCCACTTCATGTTCGGCAGGACTTGGTTTCACTCTCAAACTATGACGAACAACTTCTCAACAAGGAGGAAGCAACAGAGGAGACCATCGGCATCGCTGAGGAAGAGGAGTGGGATCACCGCGACACCGAGGATGCCACGCAGGAGGATCCCACCCTCCTCGCCGAGCCAGAGGATATGGATCCCAAAACACACACACACATTGGTTTGGATAATCAGCATGACTATGTGAACATACCCTAGTCGCCCGAGAGGTCTCCCCAACGCTGTGTCCAAGGCCCGGCTCCTTGCCGCCTCACTGTTAAGGAGGCATGGGATGAGTGGTATGCCACCTACTGATATGTCTCAAACGTATCTATAATTTTTTATTTCATTCTATTATGTTATCCTTTTATATGTTTCTATACCTGTTTATATTATTTTTATAGATTAACCTATTAAATTAGTAGCTAGTGACAGTTCCTATTTTCTGCTTGTTTTTCGTTTCACGGGAAATCAATATCCACGGAGGTCAAAATACATTGCTGATTTAGCACGATTATTTTTTGGGCAACAAGAAACACTGGAAGCTTCGGGAGACGTCGAGAGGGACCACGAGCTAGCCACATGCACACATTGTACGGCCAAGGGGTGGCCGTGCCACCTGTCCATGTGGGTCCCATAGGAACCACCTTGACCTTATTCCACCTCCATAAACCCCTATAACTACCGAAGCTATCAGTCGTTCCTCCAAAAGAATTTTAGCGCCACCGCAAGCCTCTATTCCTAAGAGATCCATCTAGAGCCCAGTTCTGGAGTTTTCCTGGAGGAGGAAGCCATTGTTGGAGGCCTCTTCATAAACCTTACCGCCTCCATGACCATGTGTGAGTAGTTCCTTTAGGATCTATGGGTCTATAATAGTAGCTAGATCTCTCTCTCTCTCACTCTCTCACTCTCTCTCTATTTGGATCTTCAATACAATGTTCCCCTTCTTCCTTGTGTGATTGGGATCAATCTGATGTAATTCTATGGTGTGTTGTTGGAACATGATGAATTGTGAGTTTATGATCAGATTGTTCATTGAATATCATTGAATCTTTTCAAGTTTCTTTGCTGCATAATTAAGTAGCTACATATGCTTTCCGATCTATTTGTATTCTTTGGCCAAGATTGATGAGTAGTTCTTCAGAGGGAGTGGTGCATAGTAGTGGGTTCAATCTCGCGGTGCTCTTGGGTTGGAGTATTAGTTGTAGATACTATTGGATTAGCGGTCTACTTATCACAGACGTAATGCCTATATGGGCTTAATATTATGTCATGAATGATCATAGTCATAAAGATAGCTTTTCTATCGATTGCGCAACTATAATTTGTTACCATGTCATTTGCTTGTTTTTGAGAGAGTTACCACTAGTGAACCTATGCACCCCCGGGTCCATTCTTCATTAATACTTTCTTCTACAAAATTGCTTCTTCATTTGCCTTTTATTATTTGTCGTTTCACTAGACCATTACATATCTATCTATTTGCGTTTATCCTTGTAACTAGCAAGACAAGGGGATTGACAACCCCTTGCCACGTTGGGTGCAAGTATTTTATTTTGTTTGTGTGTACATGTTGCTTATCTTGTTAGGTTGAAGCTCATACTGGTTCGATAAACCTTGGTTCTTAACTAAGGGAAAGCTTTGCTACTATCTACATCACCCTTCCACTTTGGGGAAACCCAACGAATCATGCGCTAGTTCCGTCCGGTTTGGAGAAATCTTGGAGCACACCGTGGTTGTGCAGGCACTAACATCAGAGAGGAACACCACAGTATGGCTCAACTACGAGGAAGCACAACCAAACATGACCGCCGAGGGGGGGGGGGGCGTTACAATGCACAAATTTGAGGTTTGAGTAGACAACTTCTGTCATATTGGATATTGCCTCATTTGAGAAAGCCATCGCCGACCTCAACCATTGCAAGGAACTGGAATGGGACGATGACATGGTCGCTGGATTGTCACACCACCATGCCTAGAGGATGAGTGGGACTTGTCACATGTGCATGTGCCCCGTGAGTACCATTCACCATCGACATGGCGGGACTAAAATCATGCTCTAGTCGCTTAAAAGCGACATATTTTAAACTTATGACATGAAAATGTCACTAATCCCCTTCTCCCCCACATAAGAATTTTTAATACAATGCTAGCTTTAATTAGTGTTTTAATTCTTCTAATTGTGTAACTACCGAGTTGATGCAAAAAAATATGGAGACATCCAATATAGTGACTCTGAGTTTGCGCATTGCCTCGACCGCCTTCATGTAATTTCGAAGCACGCTCCATACGGGTAGTGCCAATGTAAAGATCTTGCTAGATACTATGCTATAAGTTGTGGGACATTGTGTGCGAGGAATTAAAGATTTCGAGTCAACATCGAAAAGAACATACTCTACTACATAAACCAGGGCACTTGCTTATTTGTGGCGCCACCAACAAAACAACACAAACACAATCCCCACAAAATCAGCAGCAGTGTAAGAGAGCGGTCCGCGCTCCAAACAGACCATCCATACATCAGTTGAGAAAGCCATCTCCGACCTCACGACCGCATGGGACAGGAATGAGACGAAACGAAGACAAGGTCGCCGACTCGCCGTACCGGCACGCCACCATGCCTAGAGGGTGAGGGGACTCGTCACATATGGATGTGGCCTATGCAGAGCATTCACACATCGACGTGGTGGGGCTCAAAATCATTCTATAGTTGCTAAAAAGGACAAAATTTGAACCTATATGAAAATTTCACCAGTAAATTTTTCACATTCTATAAAAGAACTTTGTAATGTAACATTAGTTGAAGATTAGTGTTCTAATCCTTCTAATTGAGTGTGGCTATTGAGCTGATGCAACAAAAATAGGAAAGAGGAGAAAACATATCGAAACACTCAATATAGCGCCTCTGAGTTTGCACATCGCCTCGACGACCTTTGTCGTATTATGAAGCGCGCTCCATGCACTCCGCGATACGGAGACAACCAATACGGCGGTTCCGCTAAATTTGCTCTTAGATGAGTAAAAGTGGTGCGACATTGTGTTTGAGTAATTAAAGATTTCGAGTCAACCTGAAAAAGAACATAGTACTAGTACTACGTAAAGTGGGCACTTGCTTATTCGTGGAGCCACCAACAACACAACATAAACACAATCCCCATAAAATCAGCAGCAGCGTGAGTGCAGTCCGTACTCCAAAGAGACGATCCATCCCTCAGCTTCATCAGAAAGAAAAAGAAATGAAGATGGGAGCAGGAACATACTACTCCACTACAGAGGTGGCGACGAATTGGAGCTGAAAGCTCCGTGTCTCCGAGCGACATGACACGGATCAAGTTCCAAACAACGCTCCATTTTCTTCTTCTCCTTTTTCCAGGCAAGAGCTGAGCACCAAATTAAGACAGAGACAACAATGTGTCGTCACTGTGGCCCGACCTAAACTGTTAGACTATACTCATATTGTATACACAAATACAATATACGGTTACATGGCTCTTTATATATAGAGAGATACAACTTATACACAGATACAATATACGGTTACGTACAGAAGCTCTATACAATATATAGTCTAACATAAAGTACATGAGCCCCTCAACATTCTTTCTTCTTCTTGCAACGAGTAAATTGCAAAAAACCACCATATTTGGGGACGCTAAAACAGAAAGCCACCAGGTTTCGTAATTTTTTCAAAAAACCACCACGTTTGCGCTGACAGTTTTCAAAAAACGCTGATCGCACGGTTTGGCGCGTCTGAGTGGAAAACTGACCGGTTGGGCCCGCTGCCAGGCGCCACGTGGCCAGGGGGAGACGGCGCCCGTGACGCGCGCCGTTAGACGGCGCCCGTGACCTAACGAGCGGCCCGACCCATCCATCCATTTCCCCCATATCCCATCTAGTCGTCCTAGGTCACTTCCCGCATGGCGACCGGTGGTGGCGGCGGCGGCGTTGACGACGGCGGCGGTGTTGACGAAGGAGGCGCATCCGGTGACGGTAGGGACGACCGCGACCTCGCCATCGCCGATGCTGGTGGCCGCCCCGTCCTTCCTGGCTCTCCGACGGCGCTCCCTGGTACGTTTGGCGCCTCTCGATCCGCCGGCGTCGGCGGAGATGAGCGCGTCGGAGACGAGCGCAACATCTTCAACTCCGACGACGTGGAGGCACGTGCGGTCGCCAAACTGGCCCAGGTCTGGAAGGCCAATCCAGGGCGGAGCCACCACTTCACATCCGGCCTCGGCGGCGTGGAGTGAGTGTTTCCAAAATTCTCTTTTTGATTATGCCTGTGTAGTTGAACAATTTGAGTGATTATGCTACTGTAGTTGCACAGTTTGAGTGATTTTGCTAGTGTAGCTACACTCTTTCCTCTGTATGAATCTCAATTTAGGAATTAGGGTTCATCTTAGCTGAATTAAGTTTTATCTTACTTTGAGTGAATGTACTGTTAAGTGAATATGAGCTGTTAAGTGAATATGAGCTTATTTGTGGATAACTGAATTTAGTTTTATCTTAGCTCAGTTGTGTTTACATAGCTCAATTGTAACTGAATTGTGGATAACTGAATTTACTGAATTTCACTGTTAACTTAGTTTTAATTTAGTTTTAACTTAGCTCAGTTTTAACTTAAAGCAGATTTTGACTGTTAACTGAATACGAGCTTAATTGTGGTTAACTGAATTGACTGTTAACTGAATTTACTGTTATCTGAATTGACTGTTATCTGAATTTACTGTTAACTGAATTTACTGTTAACTGAATTTTCTCTTCACTTTGTTGTTTCTCTGAATGTAATCTTGACTGTTATCTCAATCTGTTGTTCAGTTAATGGTGTTAACTGAATGTAATGCTAACTGAACTTGCAGTTTGGATGATGATGAACCATGGGATATGAGGTTTCATTTCCAAGGCTGTGACAATCTGGAAAGGACCTTATGTGAATCAGATATCACATATATCAACATGTTAGCTATTATTGGGATAGAGGGGTATGATCAAAAGGATTCAATGTACTATGTGAAGCAAGAGGGTGTAGGAATGGCAGGCATGCAGCTAATCAGATCTGAGGAAGATGTAGAAGAAATGTTGGAATTGTATGAGGCGAAGAGGTGTGTTACTATCACAGTAATGAAAGGAAGAGAGTCAGAGATGGCAAAGTTGCAGATCAACATTGGAGATGGATGTGAAAAGCAGATTCCAATATCTGAGATTGGTTCTCCAAAGGTGTACAATATAGATGATGCAGGTGTGCTCTACCAAAGTCAGACTAGTGGACATGAAGCAGATATATGTGCTCCAGTTGTTAGTGTTCACACAGAGGACTCCTATGGACAATATCTCTTCACTCAGGAGAGTTGAATGTTAAAAAGGGGAGGGACATAGCTGGTATGAAAGAGTTAGATGATTTTCTTAAAGAGTTTGCAGATGACAGTCCAGTAGTACAAGGAGAAGAAAGAATGGAAGAGGATGAGTTGATGGTGACAGAGGACATTGATGTGGATAGCTCTGAAGAGGAGGAAGAGGAGCAGAGTGATGATGCAGATTTGCACCAGAAATTAAAAGATCTCAAGAGGAAGAGGGTATATGAAGGTGATTCAGAGCCAGAAGATCTGTTTTGTGAGGCTGGGGAGGAGGATGAAGTAGAGGGGTTTGTTGATGCACCACTAGTGGAGAAATTACCTATTAGAAGAGGTCCAACAAGTAGATCACACTGCAGTTCCAAGGCCAAACTTGAGGCAGACTACATTCCCTTATCTGATGAAGATATAGATGATGAACTTCAAAATGATTCTGATGAAGAAGTAGTGTTGTATTGTTCCTCATCTGGGAGAAAGTCCAGGGCAAAAAAGAAGAGAGCCAGGATATGGTATGATGAAAATAGGCTTATGCCACAGGAACAAATTTGCTGGCACATGTGTTTTGTTGATGTTTACCAGTTCAGAAGAGCATTGGTTGACTTGCATGTGACACAGAGAAGGAACTTCCATTACCACAGAAACAACAAAGATAGGATCATTGTTGATTGTGTGGAGAAAGGTTGCCCCTTTCTCATGAGTGCATCTGTAGTTGGGCAAGAAAAAACATTCTGTATTAGGAAGCTGCAATTAGAGCATACATGTGCTCCAAGTGGTGAGAACTGCAAGGTTCCTGCTAGGTTTGTGGCCAAAGCAGTTGAAGAATGCTTCAGGACAGATCCTAAAGCAGGAATTCAGACACCCATAGACAAGACAAAGGAGAAGTATGGTGTGGAGGTTGGTAAGATGATGGCATACAGGGCAAGGCAGCAAGCTCTCAGTGTTGTTCAGGGTGATCAGGAAGCCCAGTACACTAGGATTAGAGACTATCTTCAAGCTGTTTTGGACACAAACCCTGGTAGCAGATGCATTGTAACAACTAGAGTTGTTAGAGAGCATCCCAGCAAAAATCCCAGATTTCATAGACTCTTCATTTGTCTTGCAGCCCAAAGGGAGGGTTTTCTTAAAGGATGTAGACCATTCATAGGTATGTCTTTCTCTACAGAAATTTTACACTCACATATACATTGTTGCATCTCTTATGAAGTACTTGTTTCAGGTCTAGATGGGTGTTTTGTGAAACTAAACACAGGGCAACAAATCTTAGCTGCAACTGGCAGAGATGGAAACAATAATATATACCCTCTGGCCTTTGGAGTTGTAGAGAAGGAGGATACACCAACTTGGTGTTGGTTTTTAACACAACTGAAAATAGTTCTTGGTGCAGAATCAGGACAATTTGGAAAGTACACAATAATTTCAGACAGGCAGAAGGTATGTAATGTTGATATCTGTTTCTTTAGTTTCCTTAGTAGTGTATTGCATAACATAGATGTAGTGTATTGCACAACATAGATGTACCAATCTAAATTAGGTGTATCATACATGTAACCAGGGTCTGCTAAATGCCATTGACCAAGTATTTCCCAATTGTCCTCAAAGATATTGTTTAAGGCATATATATGCAAATTTCCAAAGTGCTGGATTTAGAGGAGAAGAACTTAAGCAATATATGGATGCAGCAGCTTATTCATACACAAAGTATGGGTTTGATGAGGCAATGGAAGAAATAAGAAAGGAAAGTGAGGATGCTTGGGTCTGGCTTAAGAAAATACCTGTAGAAACATGGGCTAGATATGCTATGGATACCACTTGTAAAACTGACTTAGTAGTCAACAACATAAGTGAGGTGTTCAATAGGATGATCTTGGATATTAGGGGCAAACCCATTAAAACTATGGTTGAAGGGGCTAGGTCCAAATTAATGGTGAAGTTCAATGAAAAAAGAACTGGAGGGGAATCAGCCAGATGGACAATTACCCCAACATATATGGAGATGCTAGAGGAGTCAAAGGAATGGGCTAGGAATTGCAGAGCGTTGATGGCAGGGCCTGATCTATATCAAGTGAATAGTGGTGAGAAATCATATGATGTGAACTTGAAGGAGTGGACATGTGGTTGCAGAAAATGGGACATGAGAGGTGTACCATGTAACCATGTTGTATGTGCAATCTATAAGTCAAAACAACAACCCGAAGATTTTGTCCATGAGTTCTTTAAGAAGCCTATGTACCTAGAAGCTTACAAGCCAATGATATACCCAGTTCCTGGACCTGACCTATGGACAAGAACAGACACTAGAGACATAGATCCCCCTGTGTTCCATAAGAAAAAGGGTAGAAACCAAACTCAAAGAAGGAAGGGCCAATTTGAAGTGCCAAAACCCAAGGATACTTCAAGAGTTGGAACCATCACATGCAGCAACTGTGGGAAGCAAGGGCATAGATACACAAACTGTGGTGATCAATTGAAGTCATCCCTTGCTGCTAGAAAGAACAATCACAAGGTATTACAATGCAAATCCTTGACATGTTTTCTTTGCAATGTTTAGTTTTGTACTATAAAAGTAATGCAAATACTTTACATGTGTAGGAAACAAGAACTGCCCCTCCATCAACACCTAATGTTGCAGCTAGTGGTACCAGAAAAGCAGCAGCATCATCATCTGGTGCAAGAGCTACTGGTGCAGCTAGTGGTACCAGAAAAGCAGCATCAGCATCATCTGGTGCAAGAGCTACAGCTGCAGTCTCTGAAGCTTCTGGTGCAAGAGCTGCTGCTGCTTCTGCTGGAAGAACTGTTGCTTCCTCATATGCTCCAGGAAGAGGTGCTTCCTCATCTGCTCCAAGAAGAGGTGCTTCCTCATCTGCTCCAAGAAGAGGTGCTACTTCTTCATTTGCTCCTCCAAGGCCTGCTGCTGCTAGTGCTTCTGGTTCTACAAGGGTCAGGAAGAAGCCAAGCAAGTTCAAAGACTATTTCTATGCTAGTGGCAATTAGTCAGACCATTAGTTCAGAGACTAATTCTGTATTTTGGGCAAAACTGCTGTGATGTTGGCAAAACTGTTGTGATGTTGGCAAAACTGCTATGATGTTGGCAAAACTTGTTGTATTTTGTACTTGCTGTGGTAGCAAGATAACTTGTTGTGATGTTGGTAAGCTATGGTAACTTGATATGATGAACTTGCTGTGATAACTTGATATGTTGGCAAGTTAATTTTAGTGTCTACATGGGTTATGATAACTTGCTGTTTGTCAACTTCTAGCCTATGGTTAGCCCATAAAGTTGTTGGTTCATCTTGTCGATGGTTGTCGATAGGCTAGGTTAGCCCATAAAGTTGTTGGTTCATCTTGTCGACGGTTGTCGATAGGCTGGGTTAGACAATAAAGTTGTTGGTTCATTTTGTCGACGGTTGTCGATAGGCTAGGTTAGTAACCTACCTATCTAGCCTAACCGTAGCCTCTCGACAACCGTCGACGAAAGGAACCTACCTCTCTAGCCTAACTGTAGCCTCTCGACAACCGTCGACGAAAGGAACCTACCTCTCTAGCCTAACTGTAGCCTCTCGACAACCGTCGATGAAAGGAACCTACCTATCTAGCCTAACCGTAGCCTCTCGACAACCGTCGACGAAAGGAACCTACCTCTCTAGCCTAACCGTAGCCTCTCGACAACCGTCGACGAAAGGAACCTACCTATCTAGCCTAACCGTAGCCTCTCGACAACCGTCGACGAAAGGAACCTACCTCTCTAGCCTAACAATAGTATTACAAACTTTTGCTCCTCTATCAATATGAGAAACCTAGAACACAATTCATATGATCAACATAAATCCATATGCTCACATCCAACAAACATATTAGTGTTCAAATATGACATAATAATCCATTACAACTAAACATCACATGACTAAGGTTCAGAAACAGCATAGTTCAACCTTGTTGGCCTCATACATTGTGCCAACAGAAACATTTTAGGATACTTAGTTCAACAGATTAGGATACTTAGTTCAACAGAAACAACATAATTTGATAACAAGTTCACAACAGATTTGCCTCACAGGAACAACATAATAATCAACTTAATAATCACTCATCACAGAGTTCTTTGATTTTCCTCAACTTAACCTTGTTTGCCTCCCCATTCTTCAGCAAATCAGCTATGATATACTCTAACTTTTTCTTCTCCTTCTTCATTTGTTCAATCTGTTGAAGACCTTCATCTTCTACATGTTTCTTCCAATTGCTAACAAGTTCATCATTGCTCTGCTTAATGACTTGTAGTGATGTCCTCAGCTCAATATTGTCTTTCTCAAGCTTAGCCTTCTCTTCCTGGGCTTGAAGTACAGCATTCTCTACATCAACATCCTGCATAATCTTCTGATAGTTCTCCCTCATCACATTCTTGTGAATTGTTGAAAAAAAATTGCTTGTTTCTTTGATGTGGTTGTGGTGCTTCTCTTGGATTAGCTTCTTCTCTTCTCCAAGCTTGACTATGAGCTTTTCTTTAGCATCATTCTCTTTGCTACTCTGCTCATACATGTCCCAAAGTTTGCGTAGTGCATTTTTCAAGAGTTCTGGCCATTCTGGGTCAATCCATTGAACCAGACCACAATTGTCACCTTCCTATAATAATTCAGACAAAAGAAAAGTTAACAGCAGCACCACAGATTCAGATAAGTCAGTTAACACCTATATTCAGTTAACAGCTACATATATTCATTTAACAGCTACATATATTCAGTTAACTTAGCTCATTTAACAGCATACACATTCAGATAAGCATTGACACATTGTTTCCTCAAAACACCTGATAAAACAACATCTTCACAAAACTATATACAGAACTATATTCAGTTAACAGGCAAAAATACATATATTCAGTTCACTGAGCACCAAACAAGGATCTGTATAATCTATGACTACCAAAGAGGACCTGCAACTAACCTGATTAGCGCATCCATAAAACCTACGGCCAGTGTTGATTCCTTGAAACACAACAGCCCTATGAACAGGAAGGTTGTGACAGCACATCGGTCCTCCAGCAACAATACCGCACCACTCCGGGTCAACAATGGTCTGTGGGATCTACATTAGTGGAACAGTGCTCAATATCCCAACTCAAATTCGTGAAAACTAAGCTCAAATCGAAGAAAACCCTAACCCTAAGTCAAAGAGAAATGATACTCACATAGGTCTCCTCCTCGTGCGAGTTGAAGAGGGGGGACACAGAATCTTCGCTACTAGTTTCGCCGTCCTTCCAGGACACCATCGCTGCGGCGGCCGGCGGCGACAAATGGACGGCGGAGGCGGCGGCGGAGGCAGGCAGAGAAGAAGGCGAGACAGAGGGGAATGGTCGAACGGGTCGGGCTGGGTCGGGCCGGCTCATTAAGACAGGTGCGGCGCCGTCTAACAGCGCGCGTCACGGGCGCCGTCTCCCCTGGCCACGTGGCGCCTGACAGCGGGCCCAACCGGTCAGTTTTTCACTCAGACGCGTCAAACCGTTCAATCAGCATTTTTTGAAAACTGTCAGCGCAAACGTGGTGGTTTTTTGAAAAAATTACGAAACCTGGTGGCTTTCTGTTTTAGCATCCCCAAATGTGGTGGTTTTTTGCAATTTACTCTCTTGCACCTCCCCTGTTTCCCAAGTACACGAGTCCATATGCGCGCGCGCCCATGTCCACCTCCTCTTCTCTCCCCTTCCTCCTCCTCTTCTTCTTGCACCTCCTCCTCATGCTTCCACCATGCTGCAGCTGCTGCTCCCGGCACCTTCTTCTCCACGGCGACGCCAACCCCTCCTCCTCGCTCGCGGACACGCTCCAGGCACGCGACGGCAACGTCACCGACGGCCTCAGGCGCTACCTGGCGCGCTTTGGCTACGCGTCCACGCCTGACGACGCCGACGGGCAGCTCGTGGTGAGCCTCTACCAGTCCACCCTCGGCCTCCCCGTCACCGGCCGCCTCGACGCCGCACGCTCGACCTCCTCACCACCCCGCGCTGCGGCGTCCCGGACCCCCAGACGAACGCCACCGCCCGCTTCGCCTTCTTCGCCGGCCAGCCACGCTGGGCGCGCGCGCCGGGCCACTTCCTGCTCACCTACGCCGTGCTCTCCGACCCGCCCTGCCAGCCCCTCCCGCTCCCGCGCGGGGCCGTACGCGCCGCCTTCCGCCGCGCGTTCGCGCGCTGGGCGCGCATCATCCCGGTGCGGTTCCGTGAGACGCGCGACTACAACACGGCGGACGTGCGCGTGGGCTTCCTCGCGGGCGACCACGGCGACGGCGAGCCCTTCGACGGCGTGCTGGGCCACGCCTTCTCCCCGCCCAGCGGCCAGCTCCACCTCGACGCCGCCGAGCCATGGGCCGTCCTCCGCGATGACGTCCACGGCGCAGACTCCGGCGCCGTGGACCTGGAGTCGGTGGCCACGCACGAGATTGGCCACGTGCTGGGCCCGGCGCACTCGTCCGTGCCGGACGCCGTCATGTTCCCGAGCCTGAAGCCGCGCACCCGGAAGGCGGAGCTCACCCTGGACTACGTCCGCGGCGTGCAGGCGCTCTACGGCTCCAACCCGCGCTTCAGCCTCAGCTCCCTCTCCGAGCCCGACACCTCCTCAGCCGCCCCGGCGGTGGCCACCACCAGGTCGCCCGGGAAGACGACGACGCATATGGCCATCCTGCTCTTACTTGTCACCGTCACTCTTCTGCTCCTCCTCTGCTAGCTTGATTGATTAAGCTCTACTCTAAGTAGATAGATATATACACTGTACACATGACACGTCTTAAGAGAAACTGATCAAGATTTTAATTACTTGGACTTGAGAGAAACTGATGAAGATTTTATCAAGTACTATGTCGAGTTTCTCGTGAATTGATTATCTTTCTTTGAATGCAAGTAACGAACAATTTATTGTGATTGGATATTGTAGAGAAAGAAGCAGAAAAATGGATAAACAAGTCAATTAGCATGTCGTCATGATTTGTTTCTGAAGCAAACAGGACAAATTAAGCAAGGATTCTTGCCTTCTTTCTTCTCGTTTGGTTGGTTCACAGATCACCAATGAATTCAGTGTGATTTAATTTGGAGAAGAAAACAATCAAGGTCTCAAGGATATGCTCAGTGTGATTTTAAATTGGAGAAGAAAACAATCGGTTATGCGTGTGCGTTGGACCATTGGTACCTGTGTTATGTGGCTAGCAACTTTTTCTCGGTGTGTTTTGCAGGTTGCTACTTGGGCTAGCACTATCACTCTATCAGCAAGGCACAGGCATATCGTGTAGCAAGATAAAGAGATGAAGCGAAAGCAACATGCACGACGAGACAATGATCGATCGATATTTATCCTCTCAGCACGGTCATAAAGTAGTTGCAGCACGCGTGAAATAGACATGTTTTCTTTGAGGGAAGTATATAGTTTTCAACCTGAAAGCCTTCCTGATGGATCCATACCCACAGACACTAAGAGCAACTCTAAGAGACCCCGCATAGCGCCCCGATCCGCAAAATAACCACCAAAATACGGGTCGGGACGGAAAAACCTGCCCAATCAGACCCCGCATCCTATCCTAGCCCACAAAAAATTTTGAAGGGCGCGGCAAAATCTCAGCCCCAACTCGCGAATACGCGGTTTTCCCTCTCGCCGCTGCGGTGCCCTGCATATAAGCGGAAGCGGTTGGTGGGGTACACTGGTGGAAAAAGGGCCTTTGGTCGCGATTCGCAACTGCCATTAGTCGCGGTTGCGCAACCGCGACCAAATAGGCGCGACTAAAGCCCCCCCCCCCTTTAGTCGCGGTTGCTTAAGAACCGCGACTAAAGGCCCGTCCACGTGGGCGCCAGGCGGCCGTCGGGGCGGAGGACCTTTAGTCGCGGTTCTTCTGGCCAACCGCGACTAAAGGCCGCCGCAGGTTTAGGGTTTTAGCCCCCCCCCCTAAACCTGTTTTCTGTTTAATTTGTATTGTTTTATTTCTTTTGTGCTTTATTTTAATTTTGAAGGAGTTTCACATATTCTACGGTACTACATACATGCATATGAATATATAATTTCAAACAAATTTGAAATTAGAACCAAAAATAATTCAAGAGGAATATACAATATATATTCAATATCATCGGATGACCATATACAATTTTGAACAAGTTTCCATACATAATTTAATGCATATAAAGTTCTACGTCCTCGTAATGGTGTTCTCCTTTATGATGGAGGACTTCCCTCCTGAACCATCCAGCTAGTTCCTCTTGAAGTGGTCGGAAGCGAGCTTCTAGACTAAGCATTATCCGGAGGTTATTCCTCTGAGCATTGGTATCACTCGGAACCCGAAATGTTCCATAAGCTTCTTGAAGCAATCTTTTTTTGTTCTCTTATCGACAAAAGTGAAACCAGCAATTCGTGCCTTCTTTGGCTTATTCCACTCCTGGACGGTGATCGAGACGTTGTCTCTAACAACGGCTCCGCATTGGTTGACAAACTTGGTGGCGTTCTTGCGGGGCTCCAGCGGCCTGCCGGTTGCACTGTCGACAACCTCGATGGTGCATGTTTCTCCTTGTTTCATCGTCTTGGTTGCGCCACGCTTTGACGACGTACTCGATTGTTTCGACGATCCGGCCGAGGGCTAAAATAAGAAAGAGAGTCGCGCGCGTTAGTACACACATATTTATTCAAATCAGTTAGTTTGTATCACCAGAGGCTCAATGTATATATATACCTCGGCGCCGGAGGTGGTTGCTACTTCCATTTGAAGATCGTCGTTTATCGACGTTTGTTCGGCATCATCTTGCTGACGGCGCCCTTCATCTTCACCGTCAAGGTTCAGATAAGAAGAGATATCATCTTCTTCTTGTCCGGTCGGCACATATAGAATATCGCCGTTTATGATGCCGAACATATGTGCTTCACCGTCCGGATCATAGTTGTCCATAATTGGGTCAGCTCTATCGTCCGCCATTATGTCAGTCCTGAAAACATGTAGTAAAAACAAATTAATTAAGTGAAGAAAGGGGGCGGTGGCGGTGGCGGTGGCGAAAGGGCGGTGGCAAAAGGAGGGGGCGAGGAAGGGGTGGGAGAGGGTGTCGCGGTAGAGCGCGAGACGGGGCAGCAGACGACGGCGTCACGGAGAGGGAGGCGAGGACAACACACATGTATAACCCTCGCCGCCCCCTCTCTATCCAAAAAAAAAACACCGCGCGCATCGCCGCCCCCTCTCCGTATATGCGCGGGGTCGTGTACATTTTTTTAAAGCGGGATCGTTGTACATTGACGCGCGGGGTCGTTGTATATATTGATTATCAAGTTTTACTTTTTTTGTTGTTAATTATCAAGTTTTATATACGTTTTTTTGTTAATTATCAAATTTTACGGTTTTTTTTGTTAATTATCAAGTTTTAAGTTATTTTACCGTTTTTGTTAAACTAATTAACTAGTTAAAATTAAAAAGAACAAAAAAAAGAAAAAAAAAGAAAAAATTCCGGTGGCCCGCGGCGCCCCTCTCTCTCTCCATGATCTCGCTCTCTGTCTGAGACCGGTGGCCCGTGCGCGCGCGGCAGTACCGAGGTCGGCCGGCGGCGTTGAGGGCGGGCGAGCGAGGCGGCGCGCGCGCGGTGGGCGAGGGAGGCCGGTGACGGCCGGCTGCGCCGTATGTGTGGGCGAGAGGGGGCGGCGCGCGTGGGCCGGGGCGGGGCGCGGTGTGCAAACATACGGCGGGCGACGGCGGGCGGCGTCGAGGGCGAGGGCGACGGCGGACGGCGTCGAGGGCGACGGCGGGCGGCGTCGAGGGCGAGGGCGACGGCGGCAGGCCTTCGGCGCGGTGTTGAATCGGAGAAGACGAGAAAGGGTTCGGGCCCTTGTATTTATAGCCCCCCCCCCTTTAGTCGCGGTTGGGGAGGCGACCCGCGACTAAAGGGTAACCTTTAGTCGCGGTTGGCCAGACCAACCGCGACTAAAGGGTTTTTTGGCGGGTTTTTGCGTTCCCGCGCGCAACGACCTTTAGTCGCGGTTGGCCAGGCCAACCGCGACTAAAGGTATTTTTCAAAATACTTTTTCTTTTTCAAAATCTTAAAAATACAAATAATATATCAAAAAATTCAGAAAAATAAAACTAATTCAATTCAATATGTTAAAAACACAAATATTATATCAAAAAATTCAGAAAAATAAAACTAATTCAATTCAAAATTCTAAAAATACAAATAATATATCAAAAAATTAAGAAAAATAAAACTAATTCAATTCAAAATGTTAAAAATACAAATAATATATCAAAAAATTCAGAAAAATAAAACTAATTCAATTCAAAATTTTATACGCCTAGGCAGGAGTACGACAGCGACGACAGCAGCGACAACGACGGCGGCAACTTAGAAGGCGACGACTACCAGTACAACGGCGGCGGCTATGAAGACTACGAGTATGCATATTATACGCCTAGGCAGGAGTATGACTAAATCACTCCAAATTTCATGTATCATCAGTGGTATCTCGAATCATTCGAAAATGGACACCAAACACATCACGGGTAATATAATTCACATGATCAATTCAACAAAGTTTGGTGCAATAAATTATTACACATCATTTCTTCCCTTGTGTCCCTGCTTGCTTACGATTGTGCCGTATCCATGGAGCATCCTCATCATTTAACTTAATGCTTGGGTCGGTGTTCACTTTGAAGGGAGGAATTTCAGCAAACATATTATAATCTTCTGACATGTCTGTCTTGTCCTCCACTCCCACGATGTTTCTTTTCCCTGAAAGAACAATGTGGCGCTTTGGATCATCGCATGATGTACTGATCGTTTTCTTATCTTTCCGTTTCCTCGGTTTGCTACTCATGTCCTTCACATAGAAAACCTGAGCGACATCTTTCGCTAGGACGAATGGTTCGTCAAGGTAACCAAGATTGTTGAAATCCACCATTGTCATTCCGTATTGCTGGTCCACCTTTACCCCACCTCCTGTTAGCTTGAACCATTTGCACCGGAACAAAGGGACCTTAAAGGAGGGTCCATAGTCAAGTTCCCATATCTCCTCTATGTAACCATAATATGTGACCTTTTGCCCATTCTCGGTTGCTGCATCAAAGCGGACACCACTGTTTTGGTTGGTGCTCTTTTTATCTTGGGCGATCGTGTAAAATGTATTCCCATTTATCTCGTACCCTTGGAAAGTCATTATAGTCGAAGATGGTGTCTTGGCCAACATGTACAGCTGATCTACAACATCATTGTCATTCATTAAATGTTTTCTCAACCAACTGCCGAAAGTCTCCATGTGGGCCTTCCTAATCCAGGATTCAGGCTTCCCCGGGTTGTCCGAGCGTAAAATATTCTTGTGTTTCTCAAAGTACGGAGCCACCAAGCTGGAATTGGTCAGTACAGTGTGGTGTGCTTCAGTCAGAGAATGGCCGTCCATACATATCGTTGATTTCCTTCCGATCGTGCCTTTTCCACTTAGTCTCCCCTCGTGCCGCGATCGAGGAAGACCAATCGGCTTAAGGTCAGGAACAAAGTCAACACAAAACTCAATTACCTCCTCATTTCCATAGCCCTTGGCGATGCTTCCTTCTGGCCTAGCACGGTTACGAACATATTTCTTTAATACTCCCATGAACCTCTCGAAGGGGAACATATTGTGTAGAAATACAGGACCGAGAATGAAAATCTCTTTGACTAGGTGAACCAAGAGGTGCGTCATAATATTGAAGAAGGATGGCGGGAACACCAACTCGAAACTGACAAGACATTGGATCACATCGTTCTGTAACCATGGTAGATCTTCTAGATTGATTACCTTCTGAGAGCTTGCATTGAGGAATGCACATAGCTTCACAATGGCTACTCGAACATTTTCCGGCAGGAGCCCCCTCAAAGCAATCGGAAGCAATTGCGTCATAATCACGTGGCAGTCGTGAGACTTCAGGTTTTGGAACTTTTTCTCCGCCATGTTTATTATTCCCTTTATATTGGACGAGAATCCAGACGGGACCTTCATACTGCTCAGGCATTCAAAAAAGATGACCTTCTCTTCTTTGGTCAGTTTTGGACCAGGTCTGCCCCACAGCTGTAAAAGTTCATCAACTAATGGCCTTAGGTACACATCGATGCCGTTGCCGGGTTGCTTCGGACCTTGGATGAGCACTGGCATCATAATGAACTTCCGCTTCATGCACAACCAAGGAGGAAGGTTGTAGATGCATAGAGTCACGGGCCAGGTGCTATGGCTGGAGCTCTGCTCGCCAAAAGGATTCATGCCATCTGTACTTAGACCAAATCTTATGTTCCTTGCGTCAGCTGCAAAATCTTTGAACTCTCTGTCGATCTTTCTCCATTGCGTTCCATCTGCGGTGTGTCTCAACTCCCCGTCCGACTTACGGTCCTCTTTGTGCCATCGCAACAACTTGGCATGCTCTTTGTTCCTGAACAGACGTTTCAACCGTGGTATTATAGGAGCATACCACATCACCTTGGCGGGAACCCTCTTCCTGGGTTTCTCGCCCTCAACATCGTCACCAGGGTCATCGCCTCTGATCTTATAACGCAATGCAGTGCATACCAGGCATTCATTCAAATTCTCGTATTCACCGCGGTAGAGGATGCAGTCGTTGATGCATGCATGTATCTTCAGAACCTCTAAACCTAGAGGGCAGACAACCTTCTTTGCTTCGTACGTACTGGCGGGCAACTCGTTATTCTTTGGAAACATATTCTTCAACATTTTCAGTAAGTTTTCAAATGCCGAGTCAGCTACACCTGCATGTGCCTTCCATTTCAGCAAATCCAGTGTGCAGCCCAGCTTTTTCATACCATCATCGCATCCGGGGTACAACGACCTTCTGTGATCCTCTAACATGCGATCCAAATTCTCCCTCTCCTTTTCAGTTTCGCAGCGTCTCCGTGCATCAGCAATGGTCCGACCAAGATCATCAACGGTCTCATCACGTGCCTCTTCTTCACCTTCACCTTCCCCTTCACCTTCCCCTTCACCTTCAGCATCCTCCATGAAAGTATCACCGAAATGAGCAAGATAGCTTTCATCGATGAAATCATCCCCTTCTTCATCTTCTTCCATTATAACCCCTCTTTCTCCATGCTTGGTCCAACAATTATAGCTTGGCATGAAACCGTGCCGAAGCAGGTGCAGGTGAACTTCTCTTGAGGAAGAGTAACCCTTCTGATTCTTACAGTCAACACATGGACAGATAACAAAACCCTTCTGCTTGTTCGCATTAGCCACTACGAGGAAATCTTTCAAACCCGTAGTGAACTCGCGGGAGAGTCGGTTACCGTACATCCATTGCCGATTCATCTGCATTATTATAATATAAAATATATAATTAACCATCATGCATTTGTTAAACTAACTAGCTATAAACAATAGAAATTAAACAATGAACAACACGCATGCATATTTTATCAATGACACACATGCATGAAAGGTTCAAGTTGCTAACCGCGATCGAGGAGGAAAAAATAAATGAGGAACCTCAAGTGTGGCTCCAACACTTCATATCATGTTTGTTTCACCCTCTTGGGGCATTTCATCAAACACCTTGTGTGCATAAGAGGAACCAAAAGCAAACCTACACCCCCTTGTGAAGCTTGTGAAGAGAAGTGGCACCAAATGGCCAAGTGAGCGTGCTGAACTGGTATATATAGGGGAGGAGCTTTAGTCGCGGTTGGCCTGGCCAACCGCGACTAAAGGCCTTTGGGCACCTTTAGTCGCGGTTGGCCTGGCCAACCGCGACTAAAGCCCCTCACGTGCACCAGCTGGCCACCGAGCGCCCTGGGCCCAGGCCTTTGGTCGCGGTTCGTCTGCCGAACCGCAACTAAAGACTTTATTAGTCGCGGTTCCTACAGTTTCGCAACTAATGGGGCTGGACGGAAGCCTCTTTTTCTACCAGTGGTACATTTCAGCCCACGCTTTCCCCATCAACCACCTCCTCTCCCCCCTCGTGCCGCCTCCCAAGATTCCGGCGAAAGCAGCCGGCAGGAGCTCGCTGAAAGGCCGCCACACGCACGAGGCCTCCCCTCCCCCCCCCCTTGCGACGGCGAGCCGTCGGATTTGCGGATCTGCGGCCCTTCATCGCGGGCCGCCGGAGTTGGCTTTTCTGGCCAGCGGTGGCTGCGCCAAGCGATGGAGTAGTCGGGGAGCATCTCCCGCAGCGATGGGCCGCGAATATCCTTTTTTACGGGTCCGTTATGCGGGGTCTGCAACTGCGGCCGTCTGCGCCGGCCCGCAAAGGCGTTTTTTCGCGAACTGCAAACACGTTTTGCGGGCCGGTCGAATGCCGGGTCTGCTACAGTTGCTCTAAGGGCATCTCCAGTGCTCACCCGTAAAATGGACACTACATCCGTCCGCGGGCTAGTGACCAGTCCAAGAAACGGGATGTGGGAGTCGACCATCCAACGCTATCCATATATTTTTGTAAAAAAAATAATGGTATCCACGTACATTTCAATAATTGTTTAAACAAACCGGTCGAACTTCCTTTAAATCGGATGATATTCATACAAATCAGACGAGAACATTTACATTTTGAACATATTTAACTAAAACCTCTACTGGATTAAGGTAAAACTACTCTAGGTGGCGGCAAATCTTCATTCTCACAACATGGATACGCTAAACTAGTATACGGCCGGCCACGCCGGATCTCCATTGTCTTTTCCATGTCCGGCAGCCCGCTCATCGGACTGCCGTATGCCCCCGAAGGTATACGCTTCATTGTAAAGGGCAAATAGTAGCCTCCGTTTTTGCATGTCTGGCTGTGTTGCTCATCAGAGTGGCACCGGAGGGATATGCTTCAGCCGGAGGGGAAGGACGCCCCCCGCTTTCGTGAAGCACGAGTCAGGGTTGGTTTTGGGGCGGGGGACGACGGTGGCCTACGAAGCGGGCAAGACACCGGATGTGCACGCTGGTGGCGCCGCCGCGGTGGCCTTCTCAGGATCCAAGAGGTGGCGACCTTTCATGTTCTACTTTTCCTCGATGTTGACGGCAGACGCGGACATGCGGGTTGCCGCCTCATCGATCTTCGTGAAGCCGGCACGGGAGGAGCGGTACGCCACAACCTCGTCCACGGCAGCCATGGTGCCTATGCCACCGTGCTCCCCCGCGTGCTAGCCTAGAGCAACTCGTAACTCCTCCGCGAGCTGGATTGGAGCCGCGAGTTGCTCAAGCACATGTCAGCTTGAAGCGGCCACTTGCTCTTCTATGCGCCAGCCTGCAGCGGCCTGGGGCGGTGTGGGAGGTGGAGCAGTGAGTTGCATGTCTCATATCCGGCGGGCTCGGCGACCACCCACTAGTAGAAAAGGGGGCTTTGGTCCAGGCCGGGTAAGCCCATTAGTCCCGGTTCAGTCTAGAACCGAGACCAATGGGTGCATTTATCCCGGTTCGTGTGGCTAAGGCATTAGTCTCGGTTCACCTGGGCCCTTTAGTACCGGTTCGTGCCACGAACCGGGACTAAAGGGTGCGATGCCCATTGGTCCCGGTTGGTGGCACCAACCGGTACTAAAGGTTAGACCTTTAGTCCCGGTTGGTGCCACCAACCGGGACTAATGGGCTTTGAGGCATTAGTACCGGTTTATGGCACGAACCGGTACTAAAGGTCCCATTTTCAAACTCCCCCCCCCCCTGTGGACCGCCTTTTCAGTTTTAGAAAAAACAAAAGAAAATGATGGAAATGTCAATAAAAATAAAATAAAATAAGTTTCACATGTGATATGTGGTCTAGTTGTTGGGAAAATTTACAAATATGAATTTCGACTTTATTTACAAAATCTCTCTGGAATTTGTAAAATGGGCATAACTTTTGCATACAAACTCGGATTAAAAAGTTTTTTATATGAAAAATCATCTACTTGAAAAGTTACATCCGATGGAGACCGCCTATGGCCTGTTTGCAAATTTGTAGAATCCTCAAATTCCAAAAGGAAAAAAAGTTATGCTCAAATTTCAGTTTTTTTTAATTTTCAGTAAATCTGGTCAAACTATGGTCAAACTACTTATTCAAGAAGTATTAGTGTTACTAAATAATTATTCAAGAATATTAGTGTTATTAAATAATTATTTCACATTTTTTGAATTTTGGTCAAATCTGGTCAAACTATGGTCAAATTGTGGTCAAACAATGGTCAAACTACTTATTCAAGAAATATTAGTGTTACTAAAAAATTATTGTTTTTTAGAACAATAGTTTTAAACTCAAACAGTGAAATATGTGACTTCATGCTCAAGCTAAATTCCTGAGGGTTAATAGGATTGACATCTTACTATTGTCAGGAAAACAACAAGTGCAGACTTGGAAACGAGGGAGAATAGAACCCGGAAGTTAAGCGTGCTCAGGCTGGAGTAGTGAGAGGATGGGTGACCGTTCGGGAAGTGAGATGATTTGGAATGATGAGGGGTGATTAGAGATTAAATTGAGCAGTGATGAGGGGTGATTAGAGATTAGAGGTTAAAATAATTCAGAAATTTGAAAATAAAAAATTTCAAAAAAAACCTCAAAAAAAATTTCAAAAAAATTCAAAAAAGAATCAGAAAATTTCCTTTAGTACCGGTTGGTGTTACCAACCGGGACTAAAGGTGGACCGGCCACGTGGAGGGCCTTTAGTCCTAGTTCTGGATTGAACCGGGACTAAAGGGTCAGCGCATTAGTACCGACACTTTAGTCCCGGTTCCAGAACCGGGACTAAAGGCCCTTACGAACCTGGACTAAAGGCCCTTTTTCTACCAGTGACCCAACCGGCTTTTATGCCGGTAAACTCCTCTTCCTGCTCGTCGGATGCCATGGAGAGTGTAGATAATATGGTGCAAGGAGGAAAGAGGGAGTTGAGATGTGGTGTGATTTCTTGCGCGACATCTAGCATCTTTTAAATAGTGGGCGGACGCGAGGAGCCAACCGACATTGTGTTTAATGCCGACCGGTTCGAAAGCGGACGTGTGGCCAGAGTAGGTTTCTCGGCACACGCACGGATATAATGGAGGTAGGCGGGCAGTCTGTAGCCATTTGAATGCCGCGAGGAGGCATGTTCAGCCGGGCATGCAGCGGATGGCGCTCTCTTGGCCAGTGTGCCACTTCAATGCGAGCAGTGAGAGGTCGTGTCCACTCTGGACCGGCGTCAATGCAGAGCGGCCATTCTACAACGGCATGAGTGCGGGCAGGTGGCGTTGGGCGGGAAATCACACGAGCGAGGGAGCATGGATTTTGGTGGGTCACGGTTGCCAAACATGGACGTGCCGCACCCCCCCCCTCCCGCACACAGAGACACACGCGCACACTTTCTCTCAAGTTCGTAGGAAAAGCATGTCCTGACCGGCCCGCGGGTCGATGCAGGACCGCCTTTGATGGCAAAACACATCTGAACCGCGTGGTCCGGACGATTGCGGCGGTTTGAGGGCCGGTGTTAGAGATGCTCACTACTTTTATTTTAGTGCGGTTCAACAAAGATTATTTTTAATAATATGTATAAATATAGTCAATTTCATGAAAATATGCATGTCAAGACCACAAAGCACCAATAGATGGATAAGGGCATCTACAATGCAAAAGCGCTTAATCAGGCGCTTAGACAATAAAAATAATTAATAAAACTTACGTCGGCGTAGGAATTTGTTTCCCCAATGGAGGAGCGCCTACTCGAGCGCTAATCTAATTATTTTTCATGTGGGAAAAAATGGACAGCGCTCGTTAAAATAGGCTCATACAGGAGAAAAAAAAGGAAGCGCCCGATGGCTAGAAAGGCATCGACGCCAGCCAAAATCCTCCGATCGAACGACCAGGACTTGAATCCTAGCGCCTGGCCTAAGAGCATCTCTAGTATATCCCGCAAAATCTCATCCCGTAAAAGTCTTTTGCAGTTTGCGGCAAAGTGTATATGCAGGCCGGCACGGGCGAGGCCAGACTCAGACCTCGTAAAATGGACCCGTAAAAAAGGATATTCGGTGAATATACTTTTTTACGGGTTGGCTACGTGGGGTTTGCTCGGGCACCACCATGTAAACCCGCAAACCGAAGACACCTAATTATCGAATTTGATATCGGTCCCGACAAATAAGTTTAAATTCAAACAATAGAACACAGTTCACGCGCAAATAAAAGCTTAAGTTTTGTAGGACAAACGTAAAAGAGGGTCTTGCAAAAGTGATGACCACGTCCGGCATCATCTTGGTCGATCTTCACTCCACGCCATCGAGTCCATGGAGTTCATCGGAACCGTCGAATCCACCTCCGACGCTTGTTCCAACTCCCGCACCGAAATCATCGACATTGGTACCATATGGAGTAGAGAAAACATCTCCGACACTGTAACACGCACTGGCCGATGCAACCATTCTCCTCTTCAAGATTTCTCTTCTTGCCATGTCATGCCATTCTTTGGCGAGGTCATCCATGTCATTGCGGTTCATTGTCATGATCTTGTTCTCTTTGGCGAGCAACTTGGACATGACTTTGTTTTCAGCGGCATGTGCTCTTCTCTCCTCAAAGGCCTCTTTGCGCAGCCCCTCTTCCTTGAGCAATTGCCATTTTTCTTGCTTATCCCTTACCTTCTTCTCGGCCAACTCTTTCTTGATTTCCAACAACTTCAACAACATCAACTCATTGATTGCACCATGAAATCAATCTTCTCTCTCAAGCTCGATGCTTCATGCTCTCTCTTCATCTTCTCCTTAGTCTTCTTGTCGCCATTGGGCTTGTTCAAATTTCTTGGGCCATCATCATCCTCATCTTCATCCATGTTTGTAAGTGAACCTCTTTTCAGTGGGGATTCTTTGTCGATCAACTTCCACTTCTCGCACTCTTTGAGCAAGTCCCAACAATGCTCTAGTTTGAAGAATTTGCCTTCCGAAGCTTCCATGTCTTTTTACCTATGTTGGGCAATTTTGTCCTACATAATTTGAACAAAGTCAAATGATGCAATATGATGTGCACAACTTGAACAAAGTCAAAACGAAGTCACATAGTTGGATTCCGCGGTTCCACTTGGAGGTGCATTGCGTACTTGCTCCAAGCAAGCTGCCAAACAGCTACAAATAGGCTTCATCACATCCCAACGCCCTTGAAGCGACCGAAAGGTGCGTGGAGTCCTATTGGGATTCTTTGCCATCATGCGGAAGTATTGATCTTGGATCCTTTGCCAATACCTGTTAGCGGTTTGAGAAGTACCCGTGCATGCATCAAGCGACACCGCACTCCATGCCTTGATCAGATTTCATCTTCCAAGATCGTGTAGTTCTTCGATCTCTAGCTTTTCCCTGTTTTTGTTTGCGATTGCTCATACACCCCCTCATCGATCTCCTCTACTTCTTCCTCACCACCATGATCATTCATGCTGCCCTCCGTTTCATTGTAATAAAATGCGGCGAACGGGGCTTGATCGATGTCAATGACGTTGGTGTCCAACAAGTTTAGGAACTCGGCAGGTGCATTGTTCAAACCACTGCTATAGTGAATGACAACAAGTCACGAGCTATCGCAAATGGCGAAAAGCAAAGAAAATTGCCATTACCGAAGACGCATACACTACTAGGGAAAAGGCTAGCAGCAGCGCGGGTTTTAGGTGTATCAGCAGCGCGGGGACTGGCGCTACTAATAAAGCGCTACAGCTAATAGTTAGCAGTAGCGTGGGAGAAACCCGCGCTACTACTAACTTTTTTAGTAGTAGCGTGTGCCACCCACGCTACTGCTATTACAGACTCGCACTACTACTAATGAAGTAGTAGTAGCGTGCCTACAATACCAGCGCTACTAGTATCCTAAATACTAGTAGGGCACAGTTTTTTCCCACGCTACTACTAACCTATTAGGAATTAAAAAAAATAAAATCAACCACATTCCATCACACAATTCCTCATTGTAGCGGCAACTCATGTATAATTCAAATCACACAGTGTTGTGCGTAGCAACTTGGTAAGCAACTACCTAAGTAAGCTCTACTGCTATTAACTTGGTAAGCAACTACCTAAGTAAGCTCTACTGCTATTAACTTGGTAAGCAACTACCTAAGTAAGCTCTACTGCTATTACACATCGGGCAGCCTCAATGAGCCGCACCTGACTGACGGCTGCCGCCGTCGTGACTTGCGACACCATCACGTCCCTCTCCCTGGCCCTCGGCTCTAGCTAGCCTCGATCGATGTCGTCCTCGTGCCTGCCTTGCCACTAGCTGGCTGCTTCTCCTCTGCTCGCCTAGGTACCCTACTTCTCCTCAGCGCTCCCGGGCCCAGGTCCCCTGCTTCTCCTCGCGTCTCCAGCAGCAGCGATGCGGAGGCGGATCCAGCAGCACGCCTAGGTCATAGATCCCAGGTCCTCAGCGCTCCAGCAGCAGCGATCTAGGGCCTTCTTCTCCTACTCGTTCTTCTCCTGAGCATGCTCCTACTTCTTCTACAACAAAAGCAACATCAGGTCAATGACAACAGCAGCAGGTCAATAACAACAGCAGCAACTCCTGGGAATGCTTCAATTTAAGTCCATTTCTTTTATCAACAACTTATGCTAAGGACGACGTGCTATCGAACTTTGGAAAGTACAGTATGAATATGACAACAGCAGCAGAAGTTTTACAACAAAAACTAAACTACTAAAATTACAGCAAATGCAAGTTAACTAAACATTTTGATCTACTGCAAGTTCATTGATCTCCATTACCTACTGGAGTACTCCATTTTAAGCTACTGAAGCTACTCTAACTATCCTATTTTACTCTAACGGAAACTAAACTAAGCAAGCACTACTGCTTGCAAGTCCTAACTAAACTAAACAATCATGATTTCTAGCAACATCAATCATCATCTTCAAGTCCTAACTTAACAGCAGCAAAGAGAAGAAGAGAAGAAGAGAAAAGAGGAGAAGAGAAGAAAAGAGATGAGAAGTTTCTGTTAAGGAAAAATAATTACTCCTCTCTTCAAATGAATCAAATGGGTAGCTCTATACTGCATGTTTAATTAAAGTAACTGAAAATGTTTCTGTTAACTTAAATTAACAGAAAAAGGTTTTATTTGAAGTAACTGAAAAAGGTTTCAGTTAAATTGACTGAAAAAGGTTTTAGTTAACTGAAGAGAGGTTCCACTTAATCCATTTACAGTACTCCTAATGCTTGTGCTGCAGTAAAACTACTCCTAATGCTACAACAGTTAACAACAACTGAAATTACTGTAATGTTCAAATATTACAGTACATACTCCACTGAATATTACTGAAACTTAATAGAGGTCGGAAAATATGCTTCGTTTCAGATAAATTTTGACAAATCCAGTGTGACAACTTCATTTCAGTCAAATTTTGTCAAATCCATTATTACAGGCTAGCAGCAGTAGATTAGTTACAGAATTGGGAGTAGAAGTTGTTACAGGCTAGTAGTAGTAGCTACAAATTTACAACTTCATTTCTGACAAATTTATAACTTCATTTCAGAATTAGGAGTACAACTTGATTTCACTAAATCCAGTGTTACAGGTTAGTAGTAGTAGCAAGGGAACTGTAAGATTAACAAAGCTACAGAAAATCAACAAGCTATTTCAAAGGATGATTCATGACTAACAAAGGTTGGCCTTGGCAAAGCTGCACATTCATGACTAAGCTACAGAAGTTGGAGTAACAAAAGCTACAAATGCTTCACAAGAAGATTAACAAAGACGTGCAAGATTAACAAATCAACTACGGTGTTGGATGGATGGATGGACGACAAGGAGATTACCATGAGGATGACGACGTCGTGGCGTCGTGGCGGGGCAGGGCCCGCGCTACCAAGGTGGGGGCACCATTAGGACGACGACGCCGCTCCGCTGGTCCGGCGCTCTGCTACTCCGGCGTCGCTCTAGATCCGCCGCTTGGGCCACACTCCAGGTCCGCTGCTCCACATCCAACGCCTCCGTCGCTCACATACAGCACAGGCGCAAGCCTCCGTCGCATAGAAGCTCATCACCGGCGCAAAAAAAAACTCAATCTTTTCACCTAAGTACGTTGGTGGACACCTTTAGACAGATGTGGGAATTAATCCCTGCAGCATTAATCAAGGATACAACAAAAAATTGTCAAGGGGAAATCTCGGTGCAGTAGCACGACAAAAACTGAACTTGAGTAAAGTAAACCTGGTTGCATAATCACTTATTAGATTGACCAAACTTATTCTTTGCACAAATAAGAAATCTGAAGCCCTTCTTGTACTTTTGCCGCTGCTACTAGTACAACCTAAGCACTAACAACCAATGAGCAAGAAATATAATGCAGGAAGAAAAGAATACATCCATCTGAAGCCCTTCACATGAACCAGATCCTCTTACACGTGCAGAATATCAACATTGGCCAACTAAAATCAGTCACAAACATGGATTTCACATGTAGGTCAGCAGTAAATCACGCATCTACGCAGGTCAACTAGGATAAGCAGGTGAACAAAATCTTCATCTAACGAGGAAACTCTGATGAAAGATACCATCTCTTGCTCTATATCTTCTGTAGACATTCTTACACTGAATTTATGAACAAATTCTTCTACTATCCACTACTTACTAGTCACAGGGATTGAATGCTAAAATCAAGGTACTACAACAATCTAGTCTAGATAAACAACACAGGGCGCAGGGGGAAGTCCTCTTCATAACAAAATCTCGCGGAAACCGCCTCATTAGTTGGAATTAGGATGCCATGGCAAGACGAACTGAAAAAGGAAAAAAGGCGGCCACATTGACCTTGATGAACTCGGCGGGGACGCCGCGGACGCGCTCGACGAGCAGGCCGGCGCCCTCGAGCTCGCGCACCAGGCGCGCCATGCTGTCCTTCCCCGCTTGCACATGGCCTGCCAAATCGAATCCAAGGGGGTCAGGGGATGCCTGCGGTGAAGAGAAAGAGAGGATAATGGGGAACCTCACCTCCATGGCGTTGGTCCGCACTAGCAGCAGCAGGAGGAGGGTCGGAGGAGCAAGTAGTAGGACCACCGGCGGGCCCTCTGCATCGGGGGCGGGCAAGAGGGAGCCCTCCCCGCACCACGCCGCACCCGGAGAAGGGGGCCCCTAGCTAGGGTTTGGGGCCGGCACAAGGGCACGGCGAGGAGGAGGATCCGCACGTGTGGTGGGGGGCGCCGGTGGTGGGGTTGGGGGAGAGGAGGTCGTCGGCGTCGGTGGTGGCGGCGGGCTTGGTTGGGGGAAACGTGGGGACTGGAGGACGAGGAGAGGCGTCGTGGGAGAGAAAGGCAGAGCAGGGGTGAGAGGCTGAGGTGGGGCGGCAAGGAGATAACTTAACAGTAGCGTTGGGTTTATACCCCACGCTAATCCAACGCTACTACTATGGTATGTCTTGGGTGCACGGTTGAGACCATTTAGTAATAGCGTGGGATTTATAACCCGCGCTGCTACTATCAACTTAGTTGTAGCGTGGGTTTATAACCCGCGCTACTACTATGGCTGGTCTGGAGGGGCACGGTGAAAATCACTTAGTAGTAGCGAGGGTTATAAAACCGCGCTACTACTATCAACTTATTAGTAGCGCGGTTCCTTTAAGCTCGCTACTGCTAGTTAGTAGTAGCGCCTGTTTTTAAACCGCGCTGCTGCTAAGATTCTGTGTATAACGTTTTCCCTAGTAGTGAGACCTTCTGGCCATTTTGTCAAACACCTCGCTTGTGGTGGGAGCAGCACCGTTGAGCGGCATCACCGAGGAACCTCTTTTCGTGGCAGAGGGAGTGGATGATGGAGCCGGCTTCTTTGTAGCCGGAATCTTCTTCCGCTTTACGCCGGAGACCTTGTCGACCTTCTCCACTGCCAGCCGGGATCGCGCAGCGGCGTTGGCGCCCGGAGCGCGGGCCTTCGCAGCGGGGGCAGCCGGATTCCTGCCCTGCCGCTTGGGGGCAGGCGCAGTGGTGCCTTGGGCGACGGTGGGGCCAACATGGCCGGCGATGAGATCCGCCCGAGGGGATTGAGCGTGCGCGACCTCGACGGTGACGGGAGACAGCAGGGAGTCATCCATGGCGGCGAAGGACGGTCAGGGAAGATGCACCAGAGCGTGAGGTGGCGGGGGAATGGTGGTTAGCCACAGACAGCGAACGTTGGTTCATTAGCCTGTTCGTCTCATTTTATTTTCCAGGGTTTTTCCGCGATTATTTTCGACCGTGATTTCTGTCCTGACCTTCATTTTAGTTTATCTTTTCGCTCGTTTATCCAAATCAGGTGAAACAAGCACCTAGATCTTTATCTCGAAGCCCTCTTTCTGTTTAACCAACTTGAACAAGATTTTGGTACTATAAAATTTGACTTTAGTCCAGATTAGTAAATGGATCTTGTTTCTTTCGTGGTTTGAGTTTCGTTACTTCGTTTGATTTGATTCTTTTTGCAAACCGGAGTTCTTCAGTTGAACTTTCTGGTTAGATCTTCTTATTTGAGTTTTACCCGTGCATCTTTGCTGGATTGCTTATGTATGCTATTGTTTGTTTGCGATAGAATTTCCGGAGTGCGAAGCGTGCTACTACGAGTCTTTAGGATTTGCAGATCGTTAGCATGATTAGGATCATACTCTTTTCATACCCAGTTTTTATGCATTAGTTACAATCCTCAAACATTGCATGATTAGGATGTGATTAACTTGTGGGTACTGGGAAGTAGATGATGAGGTAGAACCTATTACATGTTTTATTATCAAACCCTTGGGAGTTACTTCTATGTTATGCTTGTATTGCCATGCTATGCTTGTAGACATGGGTTGGGTTTGAGTGTATCCATGACAGATGTGAGTTGTTAATTAATGGTTCAACTTAAGGTGGAAAATTTAATACACATCTGGGTGGATTGCTTGTGGGCACCTGGAGAATCCAGTGTTGTCCTAGGATATCCCGGAGTATCGTGTGATCATCCTACGGTACGCCACCCAGTCTCAACGGGATTATAAGATTATTCATGCTAGAAACTTTCGTGTGCAGCTACAAGCCATTATGGGCTCTAGCATAGTTGAGTATGTTGTGTGACCTCTTTCAGTGGTAGGCTAGCAGATGTAGAGGGAAAGTAGGTGTAACTCTCTACCCAAAGTAAAGAGTTAATGCTTCTGAAAGACTGTGTCTCGGTCATCCGTTTCTCAAACACCATGTAGTGGAAGAAATCCAATGGAGGAGATCGAGTCTTATGGGGAAAAGTGTGCAAACCTCTGCGGAGTGTACAAACTAATCATGGTTAGCCGTGTCCCCGGTTATGGACATCTTGAGTATCTGGTACTTGAATTATTGGTTTGATCTCATCACTCTAAATTAATTTGTTGGGATGTTAATGACTACTTTAATTGGGATTGAGTTGGAGGAACCTTCTCAATGATGTTTCAACCACCATGATAGTTAAATAAAACTTATTCATTTGTTGTAGGGAAAAACTGGCTTTTCACAAAACATTATAACCATAGAGCCTTCACCAGCCATATATGCATGCAGTGATATCATTTATCTGTTCATTGCTCTACTGTGTTATGTTGGCAGCATATTCCATGTGTTGACCTGTTACGGGCTGCAACATATCATGTTGCAGACTTTTCAGACGAGGAGTAAGGTGCGCTAGGTCGTTGTCATGCACTCAGCTATACCGTTGGAGTTGATGGACTCACTTTATCTTCCAAGCCTTCCGCTGTTATCTTATTTAGATGGCCTTAAGTCATATTTATTGTAATAAGTTCTCTCTTGAGACATTCGATGTAATAAGTGTGTGATTGCTACTTTGTTATAAATCCATTCAAGTACTGTGTGTGTCAGCATTACCGATCCAGGGATGACACTGAACACAGAGACTTGACCGTCTGTGGTCGGGTCGCTACAATAAAGGGCATTAAAATAACCACAAGCCGGAGACGAATATTTAACCCAAATTTCGCACTCTTGGGGTAGTACTACCCTCTGTTGGAGAAGAGCAGGCACCGCCAAAGCCACATGACCACCAAAAGATGCTCACATTCTTCTCCTTGGGGCGCCCACACATAAGGTTGGAGTCCTTCTAAAATCACGTATGTGCAGATTTGGTTTGGCCAGAAGTTTGTAAATGTGTCTAACCTTCTAAAATCACGTATGTGCAGTATGTATAGATTTTCTGCACATACATGATTTTAGAAGGACTCCAACCTTATAGGATTCCCTATAACTCCAAGAGTAACAAGATGCACCAAGGATTCGTAGGGGGAATTCAACTTTTGGTTTGGTGAAAGTATAGTTTCGGATCCTCTAGCTCTCCCTGAAGTTTGGGCAAGATTGAGGCACTAGGGAGGAGAGACCTTGAGCTTACCAACAATGGTGGAGAGAGATTATGGATGTCCCATTCCTCGTGGGGAGGAAAGTTCTTTATATAGGTGGCCCCAAATTCAGCCTGATACCCCGCAGGAATACACTACACAGAGGCTCCGGGAGCTCAATGGTTCTGGGGAAGGCTTCCAGGGAAGTCTCCAAGCGAGACATGTAAGTTTCTGTTCCCAGGTGGAGGCCCACCCAGAGGCTATGGGGCTAGTCCCCTCTAGTTTAAAGATATTTAGAACTGAGCCCGAACCATAGCAGAGGCTGTCTGGAGGGTCTGCGACCCCGGAGTCTCAAAGGCAACCTAGAGGTTTCAGGGCATGACAGCGAGCAACGTCAATGGCATTTTTGGGGCTTCTCTCCCAGGCTTTGTTTATGAGTTTTGCGGGTGCAAATATTTTTGTACATTAAGTGAATATCACAACTCATCCAAAGTTTACCCTCTTTATAGTATGGCTTTTCAGTTGACCCCCCCCCCCCCCCAAATAAAGTAAATCAAACTTTACTCGTCTTCTTTTCACTTTTTGTTGGTGCAGTGGTCCAACCAAGAATGCTTCTGATCAAATGTGCTAAAGCACTGGGTAAAAACTCAGACCTCATGGTTAGATCACTAGCCATGTTATCATTAACACCAAACCCAACTTGGGGTCGAATATGTCCTTGAACCCTACCTCTAGCTGATTTGCTAGGATGTGATATCAACGTATTCTCTAAATACAAGTGAAGCGAGGCAAATTTAGGGAGATGAAGAAGACACAGTAGGGTTTCAGTTATTATGTTTAATGCGCCCTCGCTTCTCCTTTTCAGGTTGATGTTGTATATCTGATGTCGTAGTTATTAGCACATTGTTTATATAGATTTGGTTAAGTATGGGGAAGTGTGACATAAGATTAAGCTGGAGCTCCAAATAATTTGGAACATAGGGAAAAAATTGTAAGCCAAGCCCTTTTAAGTTTGATCAGTTGCATAAAAATAATAATGTATACAATACCAAATAAATATCTATGAAAATATTAATTTGATATTGTATGTTGTTATTTTTATATAACTTAGTTAAACTTAAAAGAGTTTGGTTTAGATGAAATAGATAAACCTCATGAACTGAACGTGACTAAATATTTACCAACCCAGGTACCCATCCAACTCTACTTGAGCCACAACCCACGAAGGCAAAAAAAATAGAGCAAGGCATCTTTATCAGGAACAGAATATGCAACAAGAAGAAACTCAAAATAGCAACTCCAATTTACACAACTATATACAACCAGTATCCCCAATACATGTGCTGCTCACACATAGAAGTAGATTCACACCAAAAACAAAAGGCTACTATAAGTTTCAGACAACACAACACGAAAGGGCAATGGAACAGTGGCACTGCTACACCAACTATGGTAGTAATAATCCAGACAAACAAATTAGTAACCTGAGCCAACGGAACACTGGCTACCTGCCTTCGTATTTAGTATAGGTCACTTGTTCGTATCTTGTCATTCGCGAGAGCTCTTCCAACAAAGAACACCAGAGCGGAAGTAACATTTTCTTCGGGCCATGTAACATTTGCTTCAGAGCGGGAAGTTCGACATCACCGCAGAACATCCTCAAAATGAGAGCATGGCGGGCCTCTCCAAGGACAACGACATATCCTATTCCCCACGTAGGTCCGGGAATAGCGATCAAACACGCACCTTGGTCGCTGATGTAGGTACTTTTTACCAGGCCTATTTAGGTTTCTTAGAAGCCATTTTCCACAGGTTGCAGGAAGGTTCTATAACCATCCTAAACCCATTTTTCATTTTTCTATGTTTCTTTGTGCTCATTTTCATTAGATTTTTCATATATATTTTTGCTTCGTTGTTTTTTTGTTTTTCCTATGTTTTTTTGTTTATTTTCCTTTTTTCTTGTTCTTTCATTTTTTTATTTGTTGTTTTCCTCAATATTTTTTGAAATGCAGGAACCTTTTTCAAATCTGTAAAAAATCTATAATTTTAGAATTTTTATTAAAATTCAATAATAATTTGAAATTCATGAATATTTTTAAATTTTGGGGACATTTTTTGATTTTCCGAATTTATGTAAAATCCAGGAATATTTTCAAATTCATGATCATGTTTTTTATATGTAAGCAATTTCTCAAAACTGTGTACATTTTCTGAATTTCGAATTTCTTTAAAATTCAAGAACAATTTTCAAATTCATTATCATTTTTTAAATCTAAGAGTTTTTCCCAAAATTACGGAATTTTTTTTTTAATTTGAAGTTTTCTTGAAGTCCCAATCATTTTAGTTATAAGCAAAAGAACAAAATAAACAAAGAGAAAAAACAGGCGCATGTGCCCCCGCATTGGGCCGACCCACTGTCTGTGTCGATAAGAGCTCTTGGGGGTCATCAACATGTTATCCCCGGCGTGCCTTTTATCCATTGAGCGAGGGCCCTTCCACAGGAACTCCCGGATCACTATGACCCACTGTTCAAGATATCTTCCGATATTCCGATAAATCGGCCGATTTATCTCTTATCGTGGTCTGAACGATAAGATAAATCGGCCGATAAATCAACCGATATGGCATTAAATCGGCCGATTTACCCCTTATCGTAGGTCGACCGATAAGTTCCCAATAAGCGATATCCCCAACATTGCTATGACCTACTTTCGTCTCTGTTCGACCTGCACGCGGGGGGTACGCGTTGCTCAGTCTCCACCTCGGGGACGGGGATCCAATTTGCCGCGTAGGTTGGCAGGTAGCGGGCAATCACTCACCACGCTTCAATGCTAGCATTGATATTGGGTTGGTGCAGTAAGATTTTCTAGGCTTTTTTTATTTCTCACCGGTTTTGGAACCGGTGTTTTCTTCCCTTTTGTGTGTATTTTTTTCCTTTCGGTTTTTGAGTTTTCTTTTCTTATTCTTTTTTTGTGATTTCTTTTGTTTTTTCCTTTTCTCTTTTATATATATGATTTTTTTATTTTTTTTATTTCAAAATTGGGAAAGAAATTAAAATTGGAAATAGTTCTTAAAACTCAGGAACGTTTTTGAATTCATGAATTTTAATAGTTTTGAGAATAATTTTTTAAACTCAGGAACAATTTATGAAATTGGCGATCATGAACATTTTCTTGAATTTGGGAATAATTTTTTATGCTTGTAGATATGTTTCTAATCCATAATTGTTTTTAAATATGAACCTTTGTTTATTCATGAACATTTTTCAAAAATTGGAACATTTCTTAAATTTGGAAATATTTCTTGAAGTTGAGGAATATTAATTTTATAAACAATTATGAACATTCTTTGGAATTCGTGAACATATTTTGAAATCAATTTTTTTTCAAGATACAAAAAAGATAAAACGGAAAAATTATATAGAAAAGAAGGAAAAAAGGAGCGTGTTTGAGCGACTTTTGTCGCATCAGGCGTGAAATAGTGATATCACTAGTTAAGCGGTTACCCTTGAAAAGGTCACTCCCACCTTCTCTGGTAGTGACAAGTGGCGCATTGTATGTGCAACACTTGTCGAAACATGGGTGTTTTGTGCTTTCTTCGTAGATTCTTTTTTTAGTTGTTTTATCTTCTGAACCATGCGTCCAAATCGCGAACCGGTTTCACTGTTGGGTTTCTCGCGTTGAGATCTTTGAAACTATTTCCCCTGCTTCATATTAGCTGACGCTCAAACGAATGTATCTAGCACTTAAATATGTCTACATACATCCGTTTGTCATCAACTAATACAAGACGAATGAAGTAGAACCCATGTTGATATAGCAGTGGGGCGAACAGATTTAGTGTGCACCTAAATATTTTATTAGGGCCAAGCTTTCTGTCCAGGAATAAAAATGGCCTAAAACCACATATCAGCCGGACTTTTACAGGCCCGGGGGGGAGGGGGGATTATCCGGAATCTTCTAGAGATGCTTTTGTGTGTTTTTGCCTTAGAGCGGAATAGGTATTTTTTTCTGTTTTTTTAAACGAGGCAAAAGAGTTACCATTTTCATTGATTAAGAAGAAGTTAGAATTGCCCGGTTAATTAAAAAAAAGGAAAAAAAATAAGGAGTCACACACCAAGCATAGCAATTATATTAAATGATTTATCAATTTTCATTAAATCTTATAGAAAGAGGTATAATTTCGTCTTTTGCAGGGATTTCAGGAAAAAAGTCTCTTGTCATTTTTTATGCTATCAATGGACAGAATCCGAAGACAAGATTACTTATTCTTCGTCTACAAATATCCAAATTTTTACACATAATACTCCATAGATAGTCAGAATTGGATAGCAGCAATTATCAATTTTAGCACGAATTGTTTGGAGGGGAAGTCTACCCTTTTTAATGGAATCGGTCGGCGGAAAACCAGGCTAAAATCAATACAATCCAATCCATAGTATGGGCACCACTAGCCAACCTAGCTACCGACATGGAACACGGAGCTGCAAAGAAGAAAGACATCAATGGAGGAGTCACAAGGGTCATCTTCATCACTGGATACCTCCGAACGGGCGACTCCAACTTCATGAAAAGTACACATGTATATTCTTAAAAAAAAACTGTGGTCATGTACAAGTACAAGTACCTCTAAGTACAAGCATATTAGTTTTAGATGTATAGTACATATTTATTTATTTATTGAGTAGAGTACATATGTATTTTAAAAGTGCGGCACATGTACTTTCAAATAAAACTATATTTATTTTGGAAGTAGACACGCTTAGAAGTGTAAGCCTCTGTACTTTGAACTATAAGGGTACTAATTCTGGAAGTACATAAAAAATGTCATTTTAATTTGTAGATTAATCATATCCCTAAACTCATAATTTCTGAAGGAATTAAATAGTCATAGAAATATTCTATATAAATTCAGAGAGGTGAAACATGAGAAATGGAATCAGTAAAATAAGTTCCGTAATTTTTGGAAGAACTTTGCTTCATCCATTAATTTATAAATGGTATTTAAAACCATTTTAAATCCAAATGGAGTCCAAATAATTATAAGAAAATTATGGAAATATCCAAGGGTGTGTATTACCACTATAATTAATCACCATAAATGTTCAAGACAATTGGATATACACAAAATAGGATTGCTATGTGTAAGCTCTAATTGTCTTATACAGTAATAATGTAAATGCACATTTTTTTTTATTTCCAAGCAGATTTTTAGTGCAAATATGATGGCATGCCAAGACAATTATGCGGAATTAATTCTAAGTAGGTTTTTATTAATTTGGGGATCCTTACATTAGACCACAATATCATCATAAGAAAACCCTATCCAATATTATTCCAATCAGAATGACGATAAATATTAGTTTCTTCAATGTGGAGGAAAGAAAACGAAGGTGCATATATGTGCTTTCACCGGAAATGGTATGGTTCAAGTATTATGTAGCTTAGGGACTCATCACGTATGATGTTGATGCTTTGCTCTTAGGAGATAACTCCTATACATAATATATAAAGTAACAAATTATTATTATTTTATCTTAATTAATAATAGTCATTATACATGATTATATTATTTTGAGCTATCGGGCTAAAAACCGAGCAAGTTAGTGTTGGCTCAATTAAGATCAAATCATTTTTCAGTCGAGCTATATACGACATCCTAGGGAACTCATTTATTTTTTTAGCCGGTCTTGAATATCTACTACTTAAAATAAGTAGCATTCTTTTCTTGCCAGGTAGAACCGTCGGTGTTTTGCGTGTTTTGCTTATCTGGGCGCTAGCATCCTGTCAGTTGTCTTTGCCCTATCTTTATGTTGCTCGCACCATTTGCATAACCGAAAGTTTTAATCAATAATTCTTTTAAGATTGATGTTGCATCGATGAAAGATTGGACCCAATCAATGACGCGTCTACAGCGATATCTCTCTTTCTGTTCCACTTTTTGTATTTTGATTGATGCATGGTTGCGCAGAAAGCCAGAAAGCTCAATTTTTATATAATAAGAAAAGTAAGAGCAAGTGGAATTTCAGTGTAGGCACAAGGAGGTTTGACACACTGTTAGAAACTGGAAAAAGCCATTATCATGCATTAGGCGCCTAGTCCTTTTTCTCTAATACTCCCTGTGTAAACTTTTGTAAGATCGTTTAGATCCTTAAGCTTTCTTCACACATTGAATTGGAATGAAGTTAGACAGAAGCCTTAGCCGCTAATTATCAGATCCACTTTACTATTAGTAAATTAGCCGCAGCTTTGCATGGGCTTTATGCATTAAGATTTGTGCTTTTGGGAACATTTTAAATTTGAGGTGCCGCCGTAACGAATCGCATCTCTCCACCAAACTTCCACTCAGCCTTCTCTCCTATTTAAAAGCCTCCGCAAAACATAGCAGCATTCAGCAAGCTGCTTGAGCAAGCCCAGCAAATTAAGCTCACTCTAGTGATCACTTGTCAACCCGGCCAGGAAGCGAGGAAGCAGCCATGGTGCTCCGCATGCAAAGCCTCAGCCCCCCTCGTCGTGTGTCGGTGGATGGCCCAATCATCGTCGGCGCCGGTCCCTCCGGGCTCGCCGTGGCGGCCAGCCTCGGCGAGGAGGGCATGCCATTCCTCATGCTGGAGCGCGAGGACTGCATCGCCTCGCTCTGGCAGAAGCGCACCTACGACCGCGTCAAGCTCCACATCCCCAAGCACTTCTGCGAGCTCCCTCGCATGCCCTTCCCGGAGAGCTACCCGGAGTACCCCACCCGCCGCCAGTTCATCGACTACCTCGAGAGCTACGCCGCCAGGTTCGACATTAAGCCGGAGTTCAACACCACCGTGCTCTCCGCCCACTACGACAACACCTCCGGACTCTGGCACGCGCAAGCCACCCGCGCGGGCGGTGCCCAGATGGAGTACATCGGCCGCTGGCTCGTGGTCGCCACCGGCGAGAACGCCGTCAACGTCGTCCCGGACATCCCGGGCCTCGGCGGCTTCTGCGGCGAGGTCACCCACGTCAGCCACTACAAGTCCGGCGAGCCATACAACGGGAAGCGCGTGCTCGTCGTCGGCTGCGGGAACTCCGGCATGGAGGTCTCCCTCGACCTCTGCGACCACGGCGCCCACCCTTTCATGGTGGTGCGCGACGCCATGCACGTCATTCCGCGCGAGGTGCTCGGCAAGTCCACTTTCGAGCTGGCCATGCTGCTCGTGGCGTGGCTCCCGCTCTGGTTGGTGGACAAGATCATGATCTTCCTCGCCTGGCTCGTCCTCGGCGACCTCGACAAGCTCGGCATCCACCGCCCGGCTGTCGGCCCGCTCACGCTCAAGCACACGCAAGGCCGCGCCCCGGTGCTCGACACCGGCGCGCTCGCCAGGATCAGGAGCGGCCAAATCACCGTCGTCCCCGGCATCACCCGCTTCACGAACTCCGACGCCGTGCTCTCCGATGGCACCATCGTCCATGTCGACGCTGTCATCCTCGCCACCGGCTACAGGAGCAATGTGCCACAGTGGCTCCGGGCAACGGACTTCTTCGGCAAGGACGGCTACCCAAAGACGGAGTTCCCCAACGGCTGGAAGGGCCAGTTTGGCCTCTACTCCGTCGGCTTCGCACGCCGCGGCCTCTCCGGCGCCTCCGCCGATGCCGTGCGCATCTCCAAGGACCTCTGCCAGCTCTGGAAGGAGGAGAGCAGGCCCGCAAAGAAGGCCGGCCGCCCGTGCTACAGGAGGTCTATCTCCGTCGTCTTGTAATTATCTAAGCAAGCTTTCAATCTAGATGTTCCTCATGTGACTTGGGTCCTGGAATTGTGTGGAGAGGGTATTTTGGGGACCGGCTATTGGTAAGTTGGCTGAAAACAAAACTTGGGTCAGTGTGTAAGTCGATTTCCTTTTTTGTTTTCTTAGCCTGTTTAAGTTGATTTGCTCTCAGCTGACAATACGTGCGTACAACGTTTGACGCAGGGCCTTGATCCACACACACATTGGGTTTATCTGCTCGCATGCACGTACGTGCCATCCTGTTTGGTATGGTTCATCACGTGTTATGTTTGTAATCACAGTCACCGGTGTTTAGTTACTTTATTACTCTATCTGTCCCGAAAAAACGCTCTTATATTATGAAACGAAGGGAGTATTACATTATCGCCATTGCCCAGTGTCTTTCTATGCATACGTGTGGACGCTGGAAGGTTAAAGATAGCCTTTTCAAATGTGTACGGGTTGGTATTAGCCTTCTAATACTTGTGAGTTCTTGTCTAAGCTATGTACCTATTACTCCCTCAGTCTCAAAATAAGTATCTTAAAATTAATACAGCTTTATACTAGAGTTAGCATAAAATTGAGACACTTATTTTACGATGGGGGAATATTAGCTAATAATGCATGCACACAAATTCCAAATCATATATAACTAAGGCTCTGTTTGATAGCAAAGTATTTCCTAATTATTCTTATAATATCATATTTTATGCAGACATACAACAATGGAATTTAGTGTCATTGGTATTACCCTTAAAAACAAAGAAATTGATACACAAACATAAATAGAAAATAAAAAATGTTTTCTAAGGAAGAATTGTGGCATTAGTATTTCCCTTCTAGAAGAAAGAAAAAACAAAAAAGAAAAAATTTGCACACAACTTACATAGAAATTGTGCTTTTTTAAAAAATGCAGGAATAAGCCGAACATAGTGGAATTTTTAAATAATGAAGTTCCTTAAGAAGGAAATGATTTAGTGGTATTGGTATTACCCTTACAAAAAAGAAAAAGAAAATAGCAACAAAAACAAAAAACATAATAATGAAATTTTTCTAAGAAATAATGAATTTGTGGCATTGGTATTACCCTTTCATACGAAAAAAGATAAAAATGTTATAATTTACACACAAATTGCACTTTTTATAATATGCAAGAATAAGTATAAAATAGTGGAACTTCAAAAAAATGAAATTTCCTAAGAAGGAGTGAATTTAATAGCATTAGTATTATCTATAGAGAAGAAAGAAAACGAAACACAAAATAAAATAAAATAACAAGAAATGAAGGTTTCTAAGGAAGAGTGAATTTGTGGCATTAGTATTTTTCTTCTAGAAGAAAGAAAAAAAATTAAAAGAGACTAAATTTGCACACAACTTACATAGAAATTGCGCTTTTTTTACAATATGAAAGAATAAGCATAACATATGGAAATTTCAAAATGAATGAAGTTCCCTCAGAAAGAAATAATTTATTGGCATTGGCAGTACCCTTAAAGAACAGAAAAATGAAACAAAAACAAAATAATGGAGTTTTCAAAGCAGGAATGAATTTGTGGCATTGGTATTACCCTTTCACAAGAAAAAACAAAAAATGTTATAATTTACACACAAATTGCACTTTTTATAATATGCAAGAATAAGTATAAAATAGTGGAACTTCAAAAAAAATGAATTTTCCTAAGAAGGAGTGAATTTAATGGCATTAGTATTATCTATAGAGAAAAAAGAAATCTATAGAGAAGAAAGAAAATGAAACACAAAATAAAATAAAATAACAAGAAATGAAGTTTTCTAAGGAAGAGTGAATTTGTGGCATCAGTATTTTTCCTCCAGAAGAAAGAAAAAAATTAAAAGAGACTAAATTTGCACACAACTTACATAGAAATTGCGCTTTTTTACAATATGAAAGAATAAGCATAACACAGAAAGAAATAATTTATTCGCATTGGCATTACCCTTAAGGAACAGAAAAATGAAACAAAAACAAAATAATGAAGTTTTCAAAGAAGGAATGAATTTGTGGCATTGGTATTGCCCTTTCACAAGAAAAAATATAAATATCAAAATTTACACACAATTTACACAGAAATTGCAATTTTTTATAATATGCAAGAATAAGCATATAATAGTGGAATTTCCAAAAGTAAATTTTCCTATTAAGAATGAATTTAGTGGCATTAGTATTATCTATAAAAAAGAAAGAATATGAAACTAAAAATAAACGAAAACAAAAATAAAGTTTCCAAAGGAAGAATGAATTAATGGCATTGTTATTACCCTTTAAGAAGACAGAGAATGAAAGAAGCAAACAATTTAAAAAATTCAAAAAATTGACATGAAAATTATGCTTTTCTATAATATGCAAGAATGAGCAAAACATGGCGGTATTCCAAGAAAAAAAAGATCTTTCTTAAGAAGGAATGATATAGTGACAGTAGTATCAAAATCAAAAAAAAATGAAATGAAATAAAACTATAACATAATAAAAAATAATGAAGTTTTTCATTTAAGAATAAATAAAAATAAAAAATAAGCTTAAAATTGGCACACAACTTTGCACATATTTACTATGCAAGAAATAAAAAGTATAGTGGTTTAATTTACACTATAATATAGTTTGTACTATGTTATATAGTATTCGTGTGTACACATTTTATACTCACCCAACATCTCAAAAATACCCATAGTAACCAACTAAGAAAAAGAAAAAAACCAAAAAACGCATACAAACAGAAAAAAGGGAGCCTCATGGGCCCATAAAAACAGGAAATGCACTTCAGCCCAATTAGGATTCGATTGGCCCAATACCGTGGTCAGTTGAAAATATCAGCCCAAAACAAGACAGCATACACAACAGAGAAAAAACAAGTAGCATGAATCCTGATGCAGAATCAATGGCTCAAAAATTGACTGACCCAAATTCATTTTTCAGGCGACTTACATGTAGCTAAAGTGTAAAATTAAAAAAGTTTGGTTTAGATAAAATAGATAAACCTGATGAACTGAAAGTAACTATTACTAACCCAGACACCCATCCAACTCTACTTGAGCCACAATCCACGAAGAGAAAAAAAAATACAGCTCGATTTCTTTATCCAGCATGAACAGAATATGCAACAACAAGAAACTCAAATTAATGATTCCAATTTACACAACTATATACAACCAGTATCCCCAATGCACGTGCTGCTTGCAAATACAAGTAGACTCACATAGAAAACATAAGCGCTACAATAAGTTATAGAAAGCACAAGATAATAGGAAAGGGCAATGGAACAGTGACAATGATACACCAACCATGGCAGTAATAATCCACAGACACAAATTTCAGTAGCATGAGACAACGCACTCTAATAACAATCTAATAAGGTCAAGTAACCCAAACCAATGACGCGATGGCTACCTGCCTTCCCATTCAATATAGGTCAACTGGTTCCCATTCAATATAGGTCGTCCGCGAGAGCTCTTCCAACAAAGAACATGGCACGCTTCAGAGCGGGAAGTTCGACATCAACACACAATATCTTCAACATGAGACGCATGGCGGGCCTCTCGCCCAGCAACGACAGATCCTATTAGCCGCGTATTGGGGAATAGTGATCCAACACGCACCTTGGTCGCTGATGTAGGTACTTTCGGGATGGCCTAAACCTATTTTTTCTTTTCTCTATGTTTCTTTGTGTTGGTTTTCGTTAGGTGTTTTCAAGGGCCTTCATTGTTTTTGTTTTTGCTTCATTATATTTCCATTTTTATTTTTTACTTTTATTTATCATTTTTCTTGTTTTTCTTTATTTATTCTTCTTATTTTTTATTTTTTGGTCAACATAATATTTTAAATATTTAGAACATTTTAAAAATGTGGTAACTTTTTAAAATTCGTAAAAAAAATTAGAAATTTTTTAATTTTTCATTGAAATTCAGTAATATTTTGTAAATTGATGAACATTATCTAAATTTTGGTATATTTTTGAATTTCCGATCAGTTTTCTAAATCCAAGGACATTTTCTAAATCATGATCATTTTGTAAATCTAAGTAACTTTTCAAAATTGTGGACATTTTCTGAAATTCGTTTTTTTAAAGACTCCAAGAACATTTTCAAATTCTAAATCTAATCAATTTTCTGTGGACTTTTTTTAAATTCATTTTTTAAATCTTGAACGTCTTCAAAATAAGCAAAAGAAAAATAAAGAAAAGGAAAAAAACAGGCGCCCGTGCCCTCACATTGGGCCAGGTGTATCGCCTGCACAGGCCGGGATTTGGAAATATATCTCGCTTATAGCAAGAGTACGTACGGTCTCGCCTGAAGCTTTTCCTGTGTGCTACAGTACTGGGCTGGCCCCTTCTGTGCGTCCGTTCACTCACACGCTTCGTTTACTTCGTATATTATTTTTCTTTTACATCTTTTTCTTTTTCTTATGGTTTTCTCTGTTTCTTCAATGGTTTTCTTAGGTTTTTTTCTTTTTCTTTTTTATCCGGTTTTATTGTTTCTTCTCCGGAGGTGAGCACTATTACAGGGGGTTGATAAGCCACGAGTGTAGGGGGTCTATTGTACCATTTTTCAATAAGTAAGAGTGGTAAACCCAACGAGGAGCAGAAGGAATTCGTTAATATATTCCAGCAAGCGTTCAATGTAAAAGCTACAACGATTGTTTGATAGTTTGTTTGATCACAAAAATAATGGCAAGGACATGAATTCTAATAAAAATAAAAAGGTGATTCAAGTGGCTCAATCCTTAGTTGTGCTAAGTACAAATCCGTTGTCTTACTTATAGAAATCAAATGGCTCTCGAGGACACACGGGAGTTTCATCTAGTTTCATTGAGTTAAGATTCATTGCCCTGATAATTTATTGTGTGATGGAACCTATAATAATGTGACGTTCTTTCTTGAACAAACAATATACTTATGATTATACCTTCTAATCATAGCATTAAACGTTGGGGTTCCAACAACCCCTTGTGCAACAGTTCATCAACTTAGGGTTTAGTCATCTTTTTAACTCGAATCATCCATCATAGATAAACTAATCACATAATGCTCTCCGCTAGGCCCATAAAGGTGAACATATCTGCAGTCAACGTTCGCACATCACCACTAGAAAATTACAACAACATAATGTCAAGTCATTGAATTATTCAACTTCATAAAATTACTAGCAACAAGGTTTATCCCATGTCCTCCAGAACGTAATGGACTACTCACGAGACATCTTTTGGATCATGATTAGTGGGGATGAAAATATGATCAACAATCTGAACATATAAATCTTTCACCAATAAAACTTCTAATCATCAACTACAGATAATAATCAACACCATAAATTATTCCCAGAAAGGGATATGACACAATACTTCATAGATTGAAAGCTAGGGTTGGAGATGGATGACGGTGATGATGGTTTGATGATCCCCACGGTGAATGGAGCGTTGGTAATGTCGATGGCTTCGAATCCCCCTTCCAGAGGGAAAGGGGGAATACAAATGTGAATAGTGTAGTTCTATACATTGTTCATGTTTTTGTCTTTATTGACACTATTCATGTTGAATTTGTCTTTTGTATCTATGTGTACTTTGAATTTGGATATGAATTATGTAGGGTTTGTAGAACATGTGTTGTGAACATCCACAAATTTTCTTGGAATTTTTTTGAATCATTTAAAAATAAACTTTTTAAAAATTGGTATCATGGGAGCATCTAAGTGATGGTATCACATGAAATTCTCCTTGTGCAAGCGACGTGCTAACTAGTGCTAGTGTGCCACCATAGAACTAGTGCATGAGTGTTGGTGTTGTTACTTGTTATAGTTAGAAAATTTCTCATTTGCTCAGATGGCATGTATGTTTTGTGATGTGGTGTCACTATGTTGTTATAAATTCGTGTCAACTTTAGTTTATATGGTATTTACCAAAATTGTATTGGTATTTACTGAACTGAACCGAACAATATTTTCCCTGCAAAAAAAGAAGAAGAAAGAAACCGAACTATATTTACCAAAGTATGGAAGCCATATTTACCAAATACCATATTTACATAATGAACTGGACGCACACGGCTATGAGACACGGACATACACGAGAGCATATAACTATCAAATTTAGCGGGCACGAGGTTTGTGGATAGTTTGCTTGGTGTACTTGCAACTCAAAGCCTGATCGTATAAACATATTATTCGAAGAAAAACTATTATTAGCTTGATAATGAAGTATTATTTTACAAGTTTTTGTGTTATGGACTATCACCATAATCATATGTTTACAAAATAAAGGTCAATGTTACACCTTGAGACATGTATCGATGCCTCAAATGTTGTTTATTAATTATGTAGTGAAAGGATAAATAGGAGGAAAAGAAGAGAGGAAAAAAATGCTTGACACTTTCATAAGCTAAACACATGATGCTCTTGCATTTGTGAGGGCCACCTTGCTAGTCACATATGAAAGCCGCATGATTAAAAGAAGTTTGTGAATATTCTAAAAGCATACTTTCTTGAGTTGAAGCAAATTTCATTCAGCATGCTTTAGATCAAAGTAAACTTCACTGAGCACCGTCAACAAATATCGAAAGCAAAATATAATTCATATGGATGTATATTCTAAAATCACTGTGCTTAAGTAATTAATTTATATTCTTTAAATAAGTACTCCCTCCATTCCTAAATATAAGTCTTTTTAGGATTTAAACATGGACTGCATACGGATGTATATAGACGTAATTTAGAGTGTAGATTCACTCATTTTGCTACATATAAAGTCATATTAAAATCTCTAAAAAGACTTATATTTAGGAACGAAGGGAGTAGTAATAATTATTTATCGCAAGGTAAACATCTAAGAGTGATTACTGGGAGCTCTCAAACCCCACCTACATTGATTCTTTTGTACTCCCTCCGGTCCTTTTTATTCTGCATATAAGTTTTGTCCGAAGTCAAAGTACCTCTACTTTGACCAAACTTATAGAAAAATTATTAACATTCACAATGCTAAACCAATATAGTTAGATTCACTATGAAATGTAGTTTCATAGTATATAAATTTGGTACTGTAGATGTTGATATTTTTTTAATATAATTTTGGCCAAACTTTGCAAAGTTTGACTTGTTACAAATTTAATACGCGAAGTAAAAGGGAGCGGAGGGAGTAATGTACTAGAAAACTTCTGCGTTGGGGTTAGCGTAATTTGGAAACCGACCTAGCATTGGTTAATATCTCTACTCCTATAAAAGACTCAGTTGATGATGATGATGCGTCTGCCATCCATCATTTCCGACCATTAGATTTGCATCTAATGACTGTGAGGTAAGTTATGACTTTTTTTGCAACAATAACCTACTTTTCTGCTTCAATTTGCAAAAAAAAACCTTAGTATCTTGAAACCAACCACATCCTCAGCCTGAGGAATATATTTTAAGTGAAATAATTTTTAGTCATATGTGTATATCAAAACTAGAGTGTTTTCTTTTCAAGTTTGTGAACAAATACTCCCTCCGTTCCTAAATATAAGTCTTTTTAGGATTTAATAGAAACTATGTACGGATGTATATAGACATATTTTAGAGTGTAGATTCATTCATTTTGCTCTGTATATAGGCCGTAGTGAAATCTCTAAAAAGACTTATATTTAAAAACAGAGGAAGTATTATTCTACTTTTGATTTGTTGCAACGCATGGTCACCTTACTTTATACTAGTAAAAAGAAGAAAAAACCTCCACACAAATGAAAAATGTTCCACTGGCTGTCGCTGCAAGCCTGCAAAGTCTGCCCACGTCTCTCCTCGTGTTGACGTTGACTTTGACTAATGCACGCGCTTCTTGCAACTTACTTCGTCTCGACTCTCAGGCGGAGATCTGCAACGCTGCCACAGCAAGCACTAACCTGCGACGGGCAACATGCGTCGCAGCCGCCGGGAACCGACGACTCCATTGCCGACCTCGGCCTCCGGAGGCTGGAGGCCGCCGATGAGGCCGTAAGGAGGTGGGCATCTCGGGGCGCGGCCGTCGAGGACAGCGACGGCGTCGTCTCCTACTCGGCTGGTCTTGTGGCGGCGGTCAAGGACCTCATCTCCCTCCGCTCAGGTGGTGGCGGCCTCTACGAAATCGCCTTACAGGTAAGCCTAACTGTCCAGCCTCACTTCTGGTAGTAGTAGTAGATTCATGTACGAGTATCATTATTCATTGATATCTGACGCTCAATTTGGAAAATCGAGTATAGCTTCTGAAGGTAGAAAGTTCAGAATTGGGAGTAGTATTCTTGTTTCAGCAAATGTTGTGTTGTATGAGAAAATTACAGTAATGGAGAGACGTCTCTCAAACATATAAATCTTGAAAAGTAGTTGTGAGGTGGGGAAAGCAAATCTGAGAAGAAAATTACTACATGACGCAGCATGAAACTATGATGTCACGATGATTCAAATATAAATAAAAAATAGCTTGGAAAAAAATGCAATTTTGTTATATCACAATATTATCTACCATATGTCATTTTTTTTCCAGATTTTGTAAGAGCTTTCAAAGACGTCAACCGGGATCTGATTGCGTGCACCGGTACACAAGAAGCCCATGCACACTGAAGCATCTCCATAACTAGAATTCTCCGTCCCGTTATAACATACGTGTTCTTCAATCTATAGGGTTCATTTTAATACTTCCAGTGCTACTAGCAGCTATATATATATATATATATATATATATATATATATATATATATATATATATATATATATATATATATATATATATATATATATATATATATATATAATCGGTCAGATAATTGGCCTAACATATCTATTTTTTTCAATACCACAATCTCACTAATTGAATGTTTCCCTAGAAACTAATCTACAGCGCTTACATCTTGCTGCTGATAAAACTACGCTATGGAAGATCATCGGACAATAATTCAGCAAAATTTGAGAAAAAAATATGGAAGATCGTCAGACAATAATTCAGCAAAATTTGGTCATGTACGTGTTATGCAGGTTGTACTCGAATTGACCGCTTAGTTTCCCTGCAGGTTGCCATGGTACACCTTGAGGATGACTTCCGCCAAGTTCTTACTTCAGGCACATATTTATACCCCCCTAACAGTCTCCAAGAATCACTGCACGACTGCATTGCCCCCTTTATGCGATCCTTCTCATTTTCATCAATCCCCAACTTGGAAGATCTCAGCTTCTCATCATTTTCCACAAGTCCTAGTGGTGAGAGCCGAAGTTATGGTACTGGATATAGCAGCGGTCCTGTGTGCATGGAGAAAGTACACATGTATCTGATTGACCCTGAAGCTTCGATCTATCTAAAGGAGATTGCTGAGCTTATGATACTTGCTGGCCATGCACCAAACATGTGTCGTGATTACGGAGAAACACGCCACAACATGTTAATGCAATGCCTTTCTCTGCTCGGTGTTCAGATTGAGCAAAAAAGCCACAACAACCAAGCAGAAGCAACTGCCAATGGCGCATGCAGCATGCAGCTATATGAGAAGAATCAGAAAATGTGGATCCAAGCACTCAGAGTCGTTGTCAGCATAGTCCTCCCTGAAGAACGCGACGCTTGCGCTCAGATTTTCGGGTGTGATCGTAAGGTGGAGGAGGATTGTTTTGCCAGAGCCACCACAGGGTGTACTGGACAATTGCTCGCAGTTGGAAGTATGATGACCAATGTCAAAGTGAATGACCAGCAATATCATAAAGTACCCCTGCTTCTACAGATGCATGAGGAATTGGTAAAGCTTCAACCAAGTATAAATGTCCTCATGTCTGGTGATGCCAAGGGTGTGATTAGTGAGCAGGCCAGTTTGCTTCTAGATAAGCTTGGGGAAGAAGCATCAAGTCTCCTTCTGGAGTTCCTGAATGTATATTCTAACCTTAAACCATGCCAACATAAAGTACTTGATGGAGATATCCTGCCATTGACACGCCATGTCATCATTTTTATTGAACTACTTGTTGAGTACAATGACACGATCAATCATATATTACCCCGTGTGGAGGACGACGATGAGGGGAAGGGGAAGGAGCAGAGCACAAAGAGAACTAAGAGTCGCTGGGAACGTTATGTGCTCATGTTGCTCGCTCGTTTGCAGCTGAAGGTTGAGGAGAATGCTGAGTCTTACGAGGACGAGCGCATGAGGTACATTTTCCTGATGAATAATGCAATGCATGTGGTTAAAGGCTCAGGGTCTCCCGATCTGAGTATGTCCATGGGGAACGACAACCACCAACAGCTTGTCATACGGGTGGAACAGTATGCGACAGCTTACCTTCGAGCATCATGGACTGAAGCTCTGCTTCAGTTGAGTGATCACGGTGTGAGTAAATATTCTGTGAATTTCGGTCCAGGATCTGTCTCTCAATGGATGAGAAAAAGCATGAAGAATTTCAATTCGGCATTCGGAGAAATAAGCAGGGTCCAAACGACATGGAAAGTGCCCAACCCTCAACTTAGACAACACTTACGGTTAATTATATTGCAGCAAGTTCTTAACGCTTATCGCACACTTTTAGGAAGGTATGACTGCTGTCTGGGAAAAAATCCAAGCAAGTACATAAAGTACACTCCTGACGACATAGAGAATCATGTTTTGGACCTGTTCGAAGGTTAACAAGGATCAGCGGTAAGTAGTAGACACACAAATGGAGGTGGATGATAATCATACGTAGCAGAGTATGGCCTATTCAGCCTATTAATCATGTACTAGTGTACATGTACATCTGTAATATATTTTGTGCTTATATATTGATCAATGATTCAGATTTCAGAGAAGTAGACACGGACAACTGCCTATACTGGTGTGGTGTCTACATATTGCACCGACACATCATGAGGATCAAAATTTTGTTGTACAAACCCTGTTGTGTTGATATTGGCCAATAGCCGAACTTGCGAATAAAGTACTCCACATATCTCTCCCTTCTCGCCCCGCCATCTCACTTTTGCTCTTTTATAATTGGATCTCTCATGTGTTGGATTTCTGGTTTCCTGAGTTCAGATAGGTTACATAGTACTCCCTCCGTTCGGAATTACTTGTCGCAAAAATGGATGTATCTAGACGTATTTTAGTTCTAGATACATCCATTTCCAAGACAAGTAATTCCGGACGAAGGGAGTACATGATTGCATTATTTGGGTACCCTTCACTGTTCTGTTATCAACTCACAAGTTGCACAGACTGCCACTTTGTTGCACATTTGACATTTAATCAGCTCATTCCATGCATATAATTTTGTACCACCGAGCACTCATGTGCTTGTTTGCAGGCTCCTTCATTCCTTACTTTCATGCCTATTATCATTCCAATGCCGCAGCTCACACCGTCCCAACATGGTCTGCTCGCCCAAACATCACAGTTTATCCTACAGGACAACAGAATATACAACAACAAAAACAACAGAACACAAAAATAAAATTATTCCAATCATTTACATAACTATATACAATCAGTATCCCAAATATACATACTGCTCACAAATTACAAGTAGATTCATACCGAAAACAGAAGCACTAGCAATAGGTTTTGAAAAGCACTACAGGTAACAGGAAGAGCAATAGAACAGTCACATTGAAACACCATCTCTGGTGGTATATATGCACAGGCACAAACATCAGCAACCTGAGCCAAGGGCGCACTCCAAAATCTGTCTACCTGCCTTCCAATTCAGTATAGGTCAAGTGGTTCCCTGATTCGGTGTCCTTGTCGTCTGCAGGAGCTCTTCCGGCGAAGAACGCGGCACGCTTCGGAGCGGGAAGTTCGACGTCGCCACCCAGCATCCTGAGCACGAGGGGCATGGCCGGCCTGTCACCTGGCAACTCCTGCACGCACAGGAGACCCACCTGGATGTATCTGCAGACCTCGTCCTTAGAGTATGTGGTTCCCATCAGCGCGTCGATGAGCTCCGAGGCTCTGCCTTCCTGCCACAGCGTCCATGCCTGCAATTTGGAGCCAAGCATGGATGATGGAACGCATGATGGTTATTGGCAAGTTTGTTGTAACAGCAAAATGGTACTGCCTCTGTAAACTAATGTAAGAGCGTTTGGACTACTAAAGCTCTTACATTAGTTTACAGAGGGAGTATATTGGAGTCTTGGAGAAGACAGTGCAGGCTGTCTTACGTGGCCCACAAGGTTCATTGACCATTCGTGATCAACGAGGGAGCTGTTCCTACGGCCACACACGATCTCCAGGATCAACACGCCGAAACTGAAGACGTCGGATTTCTCAGAGATTTTTCCCTCCATCGCGTACTCCGGGGCGATATAGCCACTGCATTTCCACAGATTTTAACACATTAGCTGCAGCCAAGCAACGTACTGCCGAATTGTCAATTAAGCAAGGCTATTAAGTTGTTTTCTGTGAGGTTAATGAGAAACAAGACGTGCAGCCAATACTGAGCAAACTTTGTAGAAGCATGCATGTCATGACAGTCTGGCTTCTATTCTAGACTTCCCTGTACATTTATTTCTTGCAGTTATACTGGATGAACAAAAGGGAAGGAGACTTACTAGGTTCCAACAATTCGGTGAGTAAGGGCTTGACGTTGGTATTCGCCGAAAATTCTTGCCATGCCGAAGTCAGATATCTTGGGGATGAAATCATCATCAAGCAGAACATTGCTCGCTTTCAGGTCCCTGTGAATAATTCTCAGAGTGGAATCCTGATGAAGGTACAGTAACCCTTTCCCGATCCCCTGAATGATATTGTACCGCAATTTCCACCCCAACACCGGTCTCTTAGTTTCATCTGATACAAATTTGTCATCAAGCAGAGAAGTTCAGTTAGTGGCTCTTTATACTGCTACAAGATTCAAACCGCACAAATCGCAAGAACCGAACAAAACTTACCAAAGATGAAAGAGTCAAGGCTGTTGTTAGGCATGTATTCATATACCAGCATCTTCTCTTCTCCATTAACACAGCAGCCAAAAAGCCTAACCAAGTTCCGGTGCTGCAGTTTGGACAGAACAGTCACCTCGTTCTTGAACTCTTCTGATCCCTGACTGGAGCTGTTCGACAACCTCTTGATAGCGATTTCCTGGCCATCTGGTAGTCTCCCCTGAAAGTATTATCAGCTCATGTTGGTCAAGTGATGATCTAAATACATCGCCGAGAACGAAATCAAAGCTCAATCATATTCCTGGAACAAGAGATGCAGAAGTTTGAATTACCCTACCTTGTAAACTGGACCAAATCCACCAGCGCCAAGCTTGTCTCTGAAATTGTTTGTTGCTGAAAGAACTATGCTGAACTCAATCAAAGGTGAGCTCAGAACAACTCCTTTCAGTGAATTGCTTTCAAATGCGTTTTCGTCTGCAAATGGTTTAGCTTCTTCAATGGCCCCTTGTGGCCTCCCTTGTATTCTCCTTGTGCCTGCAGTTTGGCCAAAAGATTGATGTGAAGCAGTTGATTGCTATTTATGCAAATTGAACTGTTAGCTGCTTATCAGGAGAAAAAGAAGAAGAACATGTAAAGGAAAATCATTCAGATGCACGAAGTTAGAACCCACTGAGTCACCTATTTTCTTGATGATGAACCTTGACACGCATCCAACTACGCAGAAAACCATGACACTAATCGGGAAGCCTGTACCCTACAATCTGTTCAATCTGGTCTTTATAGCTCTCATAGTGGGATACAAGTCAGGGAGGAAATTGCGCAGTTTGCGAGCCAAGGCGTTGACAATGCACCATTTTCCCCATCAGAAGCAGTTAGTCAACTAGATGCGGTTGGCGTGATGATTATAAAACTGTCAGCTCTACATGACCATGGACATGATAGACTTTGCTTGCTTGATACCTCCCATCTGGTCCAACTTCTCGGGTGAGCGCCGCACTTGTCTATGGTATCATGATTTAACTACTGCAGGATAAACTGCCTGCCCGTGCCACCCGCAAACACGCGGTTTCTGAAGATGTACGTATACACATAATAAGAGAGGGTTGAATGGCACTGGTTGGTTAAGAAGATGATTCGACGGGGACAAACCGACAAAGGCATACAAAATTAACTGCAAACGATTAGTCCTGGATCACTTCAGTCAAACGTGCAAATCTGTATATCTTCTAGCTGTTGAAATATATTGTCCACCTCTCTTCACCAATTAGGACTTTTGAAGCAACTAGCTGGAGCATAAATTCAATATGGTATCCGAGCCAAGAAGTCTTGAGTTCAAAACCCTGCCAACGCAGTATTTAAAAAAAATTATGCGGCCTACATAAATCTCACGTCTAAGGACTGCCGGGGGGGGGGGGGGTGAGCATTTGGACTTACCTATCTATCGAACATCGACAGCCTGGTGTGATGGGGAGATCTCTATGGTGGGGGTTCGGCTCATCGAGTCGGCGAGTGGTCACGGTAGCACGTGGTGGATTCCTCCCATTCATCGACGGCGATATACTCGCCGCTGGACAGCAGGCCTCGACGCTGCCCATCGGCCACCATCACCTCCCCTGACCGAGCACAGCGGGCATCGGGCATGGCCTAGTGTCTGGTCTACTGTAGGGTGACCCGGGTGGGCCAGGGCAGCCCGAGACGAGTTCAAACACTATGTCTCCCTTATAACGAGGGTATCATCTGTCTCGTTGAAGCTTTCTTGACAGGGGCGAAGACAGGATAAAACATCGTTGGTATCCCCTAAAAAATGACAGGGGCGAAGCCAGGTTTTTGGGGAGCGTCTCGACGCGTTTGCTCCCAATCTGGCCATGTCTTTGTCCTCCTCTAATTCCACTACTTTCCCTGCATTGACACCCTAGTTGATGACGCCGCCGCCAAGAAGAAGGCCACTGACAATGCTGAGGCTGCTACTGCCGCCGCCGTGTTGGCCTGGCCAACCGAGGGGTATGATTCGTTCATCCCATATTTGCTCGTTCATGTGCTACTCGTATATATGTTGTACATAGATGTTTTGGTTCTATGTACTATATGTGCTCACATGCTTACGTATCAGTATGAGTTGCATATCGAATTTTCCATTCTTACTGTTAACTCGTGGACTAGTCTAATAAAAATGTGCTGATATTATCAACAATCCAAAAACCTTATTTTAGCCACTTTTTGATTCAAGGCTTTGCCGCTATTCTGAAACCAGAAAATTTTACTGGAACGCATTTTAAGCATTGGCAGACAAGGACCACCTTGTGGCTGACAGTGATGAACATGTTCTGGATTGGTGGTGTGCTTCCCACTGAAATGATTGCTCCTGGTCAGGAGAAGGCGTTTAGGGAGGCAACCACCATCTTTGTAGGAGCAGTTCTAAGTTTGATTGGAGATAAGTTGGTTGACGTATATATTCATATGTGTGTTGCCAAATACTTGTGGGATGCAGGATGGTTGATAACCCTTCTGTATTGGACTTGGCTCATGAGCTAAAGTGCATCGCTAAGGAGCTGGAGCTCCTGAAGTGTGAGTTGCTGGACAAGTTTGTCACGGTTTATATTATTGCAAAACTCTCTCCTAGATAAAGGAACTTTTCTACTTCCCTCAAGCACTTGAGACCTGGATTCTCTGTTGAGGATGTCATCGGTCATCCAAGTGGTGAGCAGAACTTGAGAGCAAATGACTCAGACATGAAAGGGGTAGAGGGTTCTTCTAGTGCCAATGTAGTGCAGAAGAATTTCCACAAGTTCAAGGGAAAGAACGCTATCCATTAGAATACCACCTTCAAGAAGAAGGGTATGAAGAAAGACAAAAAGAGAGATGGTTGTTTTACTTGTGGTTAAGAGGAACATTGGGAAACAAGTGCCCAAACAAGTAAAAGAAGCTAGCACAGGACTCCAAGTCTGTCAATGTGACTATGAGCAACAATGATGGGGCATCCGGGTATGGTAATCTATTTACCGTTCTTTCAGTTTGTTAATCCACTGATTCGTGGGTTAACATAGGTGCATATATTCCTGTGTGTGCTGATATGTCTATGTTCTCTTACCAGGTCACACGAGACTGCTCCGTCCTAATGGGGAATGGCTCGCATGCTTCTGTTCATGGTGTTGGCATGGTAGATCTGAAGTTTACTACGGGAAAGATTGTGCAACTGAAGAACGTGCAGCATGTCCCCGCCATCAAGACGAATCTCATTAGTGGCCCCCTTCTATGTAACAAAGGGTTTAAGTTAGTATTTGAGTCCAATAAAGTAGTTGTATCTTGATATGGACTATTTATTGAAAAAGGATATGATTGAAGTGGTTTGTTCCGCCTTTCCCTTGAGGGTTTCTATCATAAAGTCGTGAACCAAATATATGCTAATGTGAACGAATCTGAGGTTTGTCATTCTAGTCTTTGTCACATTAATTTCGGCTGTTTGACATGTCTAGCTAAGATGGATCTCATCTCGAGTTTCACTTTAGCCAAAGGCTCTAAGTGCCATTGGTGTGTGCAAGCAAAGCAACCTCGCAAGCCTCACAAGGCCGGGGAGGAGAGACACTTGGCACCACTAGAGCTCATACATTTAGATCTGTGCGAGATGAATGGTGTGTCGACTAAAGGTGGAAAGAAATATTTTATGATGTTGATTGATAATTTCATTAGATTCCTCTATGTGTATTTGCTAAAAACCAAGGATGAGGCTCTACACTACATTAAAATTTATAAGGCAAAAGTTGAGAACCAACTTGAAAATAAAATAAAATGAGTTCGGTCTAATCGTGGTGGAGAGTACTTTTCTAATGAGTTCGATTTACTTTATGCGGAACATGGTATTATTCATGAGAGGAAGCCTCCCTATTCACCCCAGTCAAAGTCAAACGGGGTTGCTGGACAGAAAAATCATACTCTAACAGATTTGGTTAACACCATGCTAGATACATCAGGTTTATCCAAGGCACACTACAAAAAAACACTTCTGTGGTGATACACGTTTGTCATAGCAGTTCACATTTTCTATCATGTATGTACATCCGTGACAATTTTATGAAAGAAATAAGAAAGTCATACATGTGCTGTCATAGAAGTGTTCCATGACAATACTAAAATTATCTTCACGGAAGTGTCCACTTCCATGACAATAAATGCCGCGTCATGGAAGTGTTTTCATCAAGGGTAACTGACATGAGGCTTCCACCATAACGGATCACCGTTAAGCTATCGGGTCCAATTTTGGATTCGATAACCCGTTAACACCCAGGATAAATAGTGATTTTCCATGTGTAAATTTCTCATTCGCCGGTGCATCCACATGTTAGCTCGGCGTTGCAACAGATGATTCGTCCAATGGACGAGACGCGCCCATGACACTTCGACATGTGGCATGGCCCAAATGTGGCCCATTTACCTAAATGGGTGCTACCTCTTGAGCACTGCGTTGGTTTTCCCCGAAGAGGAAGGGATGATGCAGCAAAGTAGCATAAGTATTTCCCTCAGTTTTTGAGAACCAAGGTATCAATCCAGTAGGAGGCTACGCGCAAGTCGCTCGCACCTACACAAAACAAATAAATCCTTGCAACCAATGCAAATAGGGGTTGTCAGTCCCTATAAGGCCACTTACGAGAGTGAGATCTGATAGATATGATAAGATAAGATTTTTGGTATTTTTATGATAAAGATGCAAAGTAAAATAAAGGCAAAGTAAATAGCAAAGGAAATAACTAAGTAGTAGGAGATTAATATGATAGAGATAGACCCGGGGGCCATAGGTTTCACTTGTGGCTTCTCTCAAGAGCATAAGTATTCTACGATGGGTGAACAAATTACTGTTGAGCAATTGACAGAATTGAGCATAGTTATGAGAATATCTAGGTATGATCATGTATATAGGCATCACGTCCGAGACAAGTAGACCGACTCCTGCCTGCATCTACTACTATTACTCCACTCATCGACCGCTATCCAGCATGCATCTAGAGTATTAAGTTAAAAACAGAGTAACGCCTTAAGCAAAATGACATGATGTAGAGGGATAGACTCATGCAATATGAAGAAAACCCCATCTTGTTATCCTCGATGGCAACAATACAATACGTGCCTTGCTGCCCTTACTATCACCGGGAAAGGACACCGCAAGATTGAACCCAAAGCTAAGCACTTCTCCCATTGCAAGAAAGATCAATCTAGTAGGCCAAACCAAACTGATAATTCGAAGAGACTTGCAAAGATAACCAATCATACATAAAAGAATTCAGAGAAGATTAAAATATTATTCATAGATAGACTTGATCATAAAGCCATAATTCATCAGTCTCAACAAACACACCGCAAAAAGAAGATTACATCGAATAGATCTCCACAAGAGAGGGGGAGAACATTGTATTGAGATCCAAAAAGAGAGAAGAAGCCATCTAGCTACTAACTATGGACTTGTAGGTCTAAGGTAAACTACTCACACTTCATCGGAGAAGCTAAGGTGTTGATGTAGAAGCCCTCCGTGATCGATGCCCCCTCCGGTGGAGCTCCGGAACAGGCCCCAAGATGGGATCTCGTTGATACAGAAAGTTACGGCGGTGGAATTAGGGTTTTGGCTCCGTATCTGATCATTTGGGGTATGTGGGTATATATAGGAGGAAGAAGTACGTCGGTGGAGCAACAGGGAGCCCACGAGGGTGGAGGGCGCGCCTAGGGTAGGCAGCCGCGCCCCCCTACCTCGTGGCCTCCTCTCTTCTTTCTTGACGTAGGGTCCAAGTCTCCCGGGTCTTGTTCGTTGAGAAAATCACGTTCCCGAAGGTTTCATTCCATTTGGACTCCGTTTGATATTCCTTTTCTTCGAAACCCTAAGGCCTCCTTTGGTTTAGAGGAATTTCATAGGAATTCTAGAGGATAGGATTCTTATAGGATTTTTCCTTTAGAGCCCTTTGGTTCATAGGAATGGATTCCTATTCCTACATAGGATTGGTTCCTATCCTCCACATTTCATAGGAAAATAAAAAGGAGCCTAGACTTAATGGAAAAATTCCTTTGATGTCAACCAAATGACATCTTGTTTCCTATTCCTACTCATAGGATTTGAGATACATGTCATCTCATTTCCTACAAGATTCCTATTCCTATGATAATCCTATCCTATGAACCAAAAGAGGCCTAAAACAGGCAAAAAAACAGCAATTCTGGGTTGGGCCTTTGGTTAATAGGTTAGTCCTAAAAATAATATAAAAGTGGATAATAAAGCCCAATAATGTCCAAAACAGTAGATAATATAGCATGGAGCAATCAAAACTTATAGATAGGTTGGAGACGTATCAATGGGTCGGCCCAACCAACAACCAACAAGCTTTTTTCTGACACTAGTAGGCCGACCCGTTAAAAGCCTGCCATGCTTTCGGCCAAATTACGGCCCATATCGGATCAGGCTTGTTAACAACCTGGCCTGTTTTGGGCCGACTTATGATCCATATCAGATCCGTCCCATTAACAGGACACTGTGCTTTTTGGCCCATCGAAGGCCCGGTTTGTATTTCGACCTGTTAAAGGCCCATTTAACAGTTCAGTCCGATATTCGTTTCGGCCTGTCAGCGGTCTTGGTGTTGGGGAATGCAGTATTTCAAAAAATTTCCTAAGATCACGCAAGATCTATCTAGGAGATGCATAGCAACGAGCCGGGAGAGTGTGTCTACGTACCCCCGTAGACCGAAAGCGGAAACGTTAAGTATCGCGGTTGATGTAGTCCAACATCTTCGTGATCCAACCGATCAAGTACCGAACGCACGACACCTCCACGATTTGCACATGTTTAGCTCGGTGACGTCCCTCGAACTCTTGATCTAGTTGAGGCCGAGGGAGAGTTTCGTCAGCACGACAGCGTGATGACGGTGGTGATGAAGTTACCGACGCAGGGCTTCGCCTAAGCACTACAACGATATGACCGAAGTGGAAATCTGTGGAGGGGGCACCGCACACGGCTAAACAATCAACTTGTGTGTCTATGGGGTGCCCCCCTCGCCCGTATATAAAGGAGTGGAGGAGGGGAGGGCCGGCCCTCTCTATGGCGTGCCCCAAGGGGGATTCCTACTCCTAGTAGGAGTAGGTTTCCCCCCTTCCCTAGTTGGAGTAGGAGAAGAAGGAAGAGGGAGAAGGAGAGAAGGAAAGCCCCCCCCCCCAAGTCGGATTGGGCTTGGGGGCGCGTGCCTCCCACTTGGCCGCCTCCCCCTCTCTCCCACCATGGCCCATTAAGGCCCATTAACTCCCCGGGGGGTTCCGGTAACCCCCGGTACTCCAGAAAATAACCGAACTCATCCAAAACCTTTCCGGTGTCCAAACATAGCCTTCCAATATCAATCTTTATGTCTCGAACATTTTGAGACTCCTCGTCATGTCCATGATCACATCCAGGACTCCGAACTACCTTCGATACATCAAAACACATAAACTCGTAATATCGATCGTCATCGACCGTTAAGCGTGCGGACCCTACGGGTTTGAGAACTATGTAGACATGACCGAAATCATCTTCTGTCAATAATCAATAACGGAACCTAGATGCTCATATTGGTTCCTACATATTCTACGAAGATCTTTATCGGTCAAACCGCATAACAACATATGTTGTCCCCTTTGTCATCGGTATGTTACTTGCCCGAGATTCGATCGTCGGTATCATCATACCTAGTTCAATCTCGTTACCGGAAAGTATCTTTACTCGTTTTGTAATGCAACATCCCACAACTAACTCATTAGTTACATTGCTTGCAAGTCTTATAGTGATGTGCATTACCGAGAGGGCCCATAGATACCTCTCCGACAATCGGAGTGACAAATCCTAATCTCGATCTATGCCAACTCAACGAACACCATCAGAGGCACCTGTATGGCATCTTTATAATCACCGAGTTATGTTGTGACGTTTGATAGCACACTAAGTGTTCCTATGGTATTCGGGAGTCGCATAATCTCATAGTCATAGGAACATGTATAAGTTATGAAGAAAGCAATAGCAACAAACTAAACGATCATAGTGCTAAGCTAACGGATGGTTGAGGTCAATCACATCATTCTCTAATGATGTGATCCCATTCATCAAATGACAACTCATGTCTATGGCTAGGAAACTTAACCATCTTTGATTAACGAGCTATTCAAGTAGAGGCATACTAGTGGCACTCTGTTTGTCTATGTATTCACACATCTACTAAGTTTCCGGTTAATACAATTCTAGCATGAATAATAAACATTTATCATGATATAAGGAAATATAAATAACAACTTTATTATTTCCTCTAGGGCATATTTCCTTCAGTCTCTCACTTGCACTAGAGTCAATAATCTAGATTACACAGTAATGATTCTAACACCCATGGAGTCCTGGTGCTGATCATGTTTTGCTCGTGAGAGAGGCTTAGTCAACGGGTCTACAACATTCAAATTCGTATGTATCTTGCAAATCTGTATGTCTCCCTCCTTGACTTGATCATAGATGGAATTGAAGCGTCTCTTGATGTGCTTGGTTCTCTTGTGAAATCTGGATTCCTTTGCCAAGGCAATTGCACTAGTATTGTCACAAAATATTTTCATTGGACCCGATGCACTAGGTATGACACCTAGACCGGATATGAACTCCTTCATCCAGACTCCTTCATTTGCTGCTTCCGAAGCAGCTATATATTCCGCTTCACATGTAGATCCCGCCATGACGCTCTACTTGGAACTACACCAACTGATAGCTCCACCATTTAATAAAAATACGTATCCGGTTTGTCACTTAGAGTCATCCGGATCAGTGTCAAAGCTTGCATCGACGTAACCGTTTATGACAAGCTCTTTACCACCTCCATAAACGAGAAACATATCCTTAGTCCTTGTTAGGTATTTCAGGATGTTCTTGACCGCTGTCCAGTGATCCACTCCTAGATTACTTTGGTACCTCCCTACTAAACTAATAGCAAGGCACACATCAGGTCTGGTGCACAACATTGCATACATGATAGAACCTATGGTTGAAGCATAGGGAATGACTTTCATTTTCTCTATATCTTCTGCAGTGGCCAGGCATCGAGTCTGACTCAATTTCACACCTTGTAACACATGCAAGAACCCTTTCTTTGCTTGATCCATTTTGAACTTCTTCAAAACTTTATCAAGGTATGCGCTTTGTGAAAGTCCAATTAAGCGTCTTGATCTATCTCTATAGATCTTGATGCCCAATATATAAGCAGCTTCACTGAGGTCTTTCATTAAAAAATTCTTATTCAAGTATCCTTTTATGCTATTCAGAAATTCAGTATCATTTCTGATCAACAATATGTCATCCACATATAATATCAGAAATGCTACAGAGCTCCCACTCACTTTCTTGTAAATACAGACTTCTCCAACTTTAGAAAACCATATGCTTTGATCACACTTTCAAAGCGTATATTCCAACTCCGAGAGGCTTGCACCAGTCCATAAATGGATCGCTGGAGCTTGCACACTTTGTTAGCACCTTTTGGATCGAGAAAACCCTCTGGTTGCATCAAATACAACTCTTCTTTGAGATATCCATTAAGGAATGCAGTTTTGGCATCAATTTGCCAAATTTCAGAATCATAAAATGCGGCAATTGCTAACATGATTCAGACGGACTTAAGCATCGCTACAGGTGAGAAGGTATCATCATAGTCAACTCCTTGAACTTGTCGAAAACCTTCCGCAACAAGTCGAGCTTTGTAGATAGTAATATTATCGTCAACGTCAATATTCTTCTTGAAGATCCATTTATTCTCTATATGGCTTGCCGGTCATCGGGCAAGTCAACCAAAGTCCACACTTTGTTCTCATACATGGATCCCATCTCAGATTTCATGGCCTCAAGCCATTTTGCAAAATCTGGGCTCATCACCGCTTCCTCATAGTTCGTAGGTTCATCGTGGTCAAGTAACATGACCTCTAGAACAGGATTACCGTACCACTCTGGTGCGGATCTTACTCTGGTTGACCTACGAGGTTCGGTAGTAACTTGATCAGAAGTTTCATGATCATCATCATTAGCTTCCTCACTTAACAGTGTAGGAATCACTGGAACTGATTTCTGTGATGAACTACTTTCCAATAAGGGAGCAGGTATAGTTACCTCATCAAGTTCTACTTTCCTCTGACTCACTTCTTTTGAGATAAACTCCTTCTCTAGAAATGATCCATTCTTAGCAACGAATATCTTGCCTTCGGATCTGTGATAGAAGGTGTACCCAACAGTCTCCTTTGAGTATCCTATGAAGACACATTTCTACGATTTGGGTTCGAGCTTATCAGGTTGAAGCTTTTTCACATAAGCATCGCAACCCCAAACTTTAAGAAACGACAACTTGGGTTTCTTGCCAAACCACAGTTCATATGGTGCCATCTCAACAGATTTAGATGGTTCCCTATTTAACGTGAATGCAGTCGTCTCTAAAGCATAACCCCAAAACGATAGCGGTAAATCAGTAAGAGACATCATAGATCGCACCATATCTAATAAAGTACAATTACGACGTTCGGACACACCATTACACCTCGTGTTCTGGGTGGCGTAAGTTGCGAAACTATTATGCATTGTTTCAAATGAAGACCAAACTCGTAACTCAAATATTCTCCTCCACGATCAGATCGTAGAAACTTTATTTTCTTGTTGTTTATGTTTGAATGCATGCTACTTTCGGTTGAACCTGCTTTGAACTTGATCAAATTGAAGTTTACAACCTTAAGTTTAGGGGATCGACTAGAAAAGGCCAAAAATTGCTGAGTATATATATATATCCACTAAGGGTTTTAGTCCTTTAACTTTTTAAGGATCGCCTAGAGATGTCCTTATGACTTGTTTATTTCAGTTCTTCACAATGTGATGCTCTATATGTGCAACTATTTGCTGAGTAGTTCAATTTCATCAATAATAGTTTCAACAATACCACTATGAATTACGATATTTGGTTGCTGTTAAGGATGTTGCAGTTAACATGCCTTTTCATTTTTCAATTGTTGTTTAGCAACATGCATTGTACTGAATGACTAAATATGCAACCCCAGGCTACATAGCAACAAGGAAGAGTGTTACCTTAATGTTCTGATGATGTCTAGATATACATGTAATAAAATCTTATATAATAGGATGGATGGAGTGTTGTACTACATCATTTTTCAATTTTTGTTTAGCTTATAATATTAACTTGGTGCTTTTACGTACATATATATATATATCATTGCCAAAGATCCATACTTTAACCCTTTCTGCGTATGGGGCAATGAGATATTCATGAACCAGTATCAAGTGAGGAAACTGATAAAGATTGTTACTAAAATGGGTCAAAAGATGTCAATCAAACTATTTGTTTACACTTTATGCAAGACAACAATAAACTGCAGGATGGTAAGTAAGAACCCTGTAGCCTTCCTTTTACTGCCCGAAATGAGTTGTGTTAGATGACAATATCTGAATCTTTTTTGTTTTGCAGTGGATCCCGAAGCAGTTTACTCAAGATTACCTCTCAAATTACATGATTGGCGGCCGACCATCACAAGGGGTTGGACTAGAGTCATGCATGCTTTCTCCATCCAGGAGAGCACAATAGGGCCATTCCGCTTCACCTTGTTCAGCAACTGGGATGTCTGTCACCTCTTTCTTTACCATCTGTAATAGTATAAGTATAGAACCCTGGTACATCATTCTTTATTTGGTGCTTCTGTAATTCTTAAACATATGTACCTGTGAATCGAATAATGCATTGGTTGTTTGAACCTGATGGATATGAATAAAGCTATAGCCTACTTTCAAGTTTAAATTAGGTACAATTTTAAATAGCAGCAATTAAATTAGGGCAAAATTACGTTGTGTAGGTCATTACGGCACACACGGTTGGTAAAACACAAACGTTTGCGATATACACTGTAAGGTCATATTTATCCCTAAGTGTTTTGGTGATTGATGACAATGCATTTGCGGACTAATCGTGTGCCATGAGCTTTCCAGACTCTTCTCTGCTAGGCACAAGACGATTGGGTGCCCCTCGAAGACTGACGAAGACAGCGTATTTTCTACGTTTCTTTTTGGTGGATTTGAGTCATAGGAAAGCCGTACTATTAAGAGGGGGTCCGCGTTGGAAAGGTTTGGGTGGAATCATCACGTACACGTCTCCTTCTACCCCTTCCTTCTTCCTTGGAGCTTCCTCCGTTTTCCTGCCATAGTTGACTGACTGCTTGTGTGGTTGCGGTAGTACCGCTCCAGGATTAACGGTAGTACCGTGGGCATCCACGGTAGTACCACACAGTGGCACGGTAGTACCGCTGGTGCTCACGGTAGTACCGCTCCCCCGGAGCCGTACTACCGCTGCCCCACCCGGCTAGTGCCGCCCGGTTGCGGTAGTAGGAGCGGATGTAATTTTTTACATCCGCACCTGCCGCGGTAGTACCGCTTTCGCCGTGCGGTAGTACCGCACTAGGTGGTCAGGCAGTAGTACCGCCCCTCGGCAGTACTACTATGTCGAGTTTTTGCTACTTCTATTCTTTTGCGGAAGTATGCACGGAAGTTCCCCTCCCTCCTATCGGGACTTTTTGCCTCACGGTAGTACTGCCCTGATGGCGCGGTAGTACCGCGCGGGCGGAAGTACCGCCCCAGCTTGTGTCTGTTTCCCTGGCCGGGGGTCGCGGCAGTACCGTAGGGTGGTACGGTAGTACCGCACTACCGTGTGGTAGTACCGCTTGGTTGCAAGCAGTACTACCGCGCGGCCTTGCGGTAGTACCGCTGGCCATGCGTGGTAGTACTGCTGGCCGCAGGCTGGTAGGTGGGTAACGGTTGGATCTTTTCCACACACTATATAAAGGGTCTCCTTCTTCCCCGTTGACTCACCACTTCCACCATTAAAGCTCCATTATTGCTCCAAGCTCCATTTCGCCTGATCTCACTCCCTAGCCAACCAAACTTGTTGATTTGCTCGAGAGTGGTTGAGAAGGCCCCGATCTACACTTCCACTGAGAGATATTTGATTCCCCCTACTAATCCCTTGCGGATCTTGTTACTCTTGGGTGTTTGAGCATCCTAGACGGTTGAGGTCATCGCGAAGCCATAGTCCATTGTGGTGAAGCTTCGTGGTGTCGTTGGGAGCCTCCAATTGAGTTGTGGAGATTGCCCCAACCTCGTTTGTAAAGGTTCGGTCGCCGCCTCCAAGGGCACCAATAGTGGAATCACGGCATCTCGCATTGTGTGAGGGCGTGAGGAGATTACGGTGGCCCTAGTGGCTTCTTGGGGAGCATTGTGCCTCCACACCGCTCCAACGGAGACGTACTTCCTCTCAAAGGGAAGGAACTTCGGCAACACATCCTCGTCTCCACCGTCTCCACTTTTGGTTATCTCATGCCTTTACTTGTGTAGCTTATTTGTTTCTTATATCTTGCTTGCTTGTGTTCCTATTCGTGTTGCATCATATAGGTTGCTCATCTAGTTGCATATCTAGACAACCTATTTTGATGCAAAGTTTAAATTGCTAAAGAAAAACTAAAAATTGTTAGTTGCCTATTCACACCCCCTCTAGTCAACCATATCGATCCTTTCAATTGGTATCAGAGCCTCGTCTCTTTATTAAGGACTTTACCGTCCGAAGAGTATGGTTGATACCGTAGACGGAGCGGAGGAACACTCCGGTGTGAATCCTATCTCGTCTACGGGCGATGGGGGAACTTCGGTCTCTCGTGAGGAGTTCAATGTAGCCTTGGAGACATTGAAAACCTCCATGACGACCGAAGTTGAAAGCATGTTTACTAAATTTCTTGAGGGGCTTAAACTATCAACCGCACCGTTGAAAGTGGGGGATCCCGCCAACAAGGTGTCGGATGCTATCCCCGAAAAGGGGGAAGCTAGTAGTGAAAAGGCTCCTTCTTCTAGTGGCAAGAATGGCACCGGCATCTTTGCCCATGTGGAACCACCACTTGTTTATGGTGGACCGGTTCCTTCCACTCATTTGAATCATGCCGGTCCTCCCCCTAAGATTGTGAAAAATGAGGATTTTGATTCATGGGTTTACCGCTTTAAACGTCATTTAAATCATGTGAACACTAACCTTTGGAGAATCATTGAAGAAGGTTTCTATCCACATGATCCAAGCAACTTCACTCCTCGAGAAGCCGCGGACAATCAATTCAATGAGAATGCTCTCTTCATCATTCAAGATGCAATTCCACCCGAAGACCTACCTCATCTTCGTCCCTTCGCCTTGGCCAAAGATGCATGGCATTGTGTCGTGTCTCTCTACCGGGGAAGCGCAAGCATTCAACGGTCCAACTATGAAGTGGTACAAGATGAGGCCGATGAGTTTGCAATGAAGGAAGATAAAGAACCTCGTGAGCTCTATCGGAGAGTCACCAAACTCGCGGTCTCACTACGAGATCACGGGAGCAAGGACATGGATGACAATTGGATCAAGCGCAAATTCCTCAAGGCGATGATGCCCTACCACAAGGCCATGTCCTCCGTCATTCGTCAAAGACCGGACTTCCACACTTTGACCTCAAGCGAAGTGTTGAATGAGTTTGTGGCCATGATCATTTTGGACAAGACCGCCGACAATGCGGTGCTCCGTTCTCAACGGGCAAAGAAGCCTAACCTTGCATTGAAGGCCAAGCTCACCGTGGAAGAAGAAGAAGAGGAAGAAGAGGAGAGCAACCCCGAAGATACGAAGTATGCATATCATGAACATATGGCACTTGCTTCAAGGCAATTTGGGAGCAAGAAAAACTCGAGGCCCAACTTTAGCAAAAACAACTCGAGTGGCACAAGGGGCAAGCAACATGTAAGGACTTGCTACAATTGCGGCAACGTAAGTCATTTCGTTGCGAAATGCCCGTATGAGAAGAGGGAAGACAATGGTGGCAAACTCATCCGAAAGGACAAGGCCAAGTCGTTCCCCAACAAGAACAACTTCACCAAGAAGACTCCTCCCAAGGCCTTGGTTGTGCAAGAAGAGTACAATGAGGATGATGACGATGATGAAGATGATGAGTCGGTTGCCATGGCCTCCGTCGCCATCGCAACAATGTCACGAGTGTCCCTCTTCGACTCACCCAACGAAAGCATCACCGCCAAGTGCCTCATGGCTAAAGCCACCAACAAGGTAACCTCCAACATCAAAACTACCATCATTAATCATCCTTCCCAAACGGATAGCATTAATGAAGTTGAGGGAGCTAATGTGGAGGCCAACGAGTTTGAGGCCTTTATGGGTAAACTCAAGGGAAAATCCAAGAAGCACTTTGTTGCTCTCTTGGAACAACTTGGTGAGGCCAATGACATGATCGAGGCTCACGAAGACACCATCTCGAAGATGGAAGGGCATAGTCGTGACTATGCCGATGAGATTTCGGATCTTTCCAATGCTCTTGAGGAAGAGCGTGGTCTTCGTTTGGCTCTTGAGGAGTCACACAACGTTGATCATGCTAAGTTAGAGAAAGATTATGATCATGCCCTCGTTGTTTCTTGTGTGCTAAATTCCGAGAAGGCCAAACTCGGGGTTGATCTTGCTAGACTCAAAGAGGAGTTTGATATACTTGACAAGGCCCACAAGGCCTTGAAGGGTATTCACGCTAGTCTCAAGGAGTCTCATGATCAACTCCAAGTGAAGCTAACTAAGGAGAAAGCAACTTTTCCTCATATGGTTTTAATTGATAATGCAAATGCTACTAACCCGTGTTGTGAGCATATACATCTTGTTGAAGAAAATGCTAAGTTGAAGGAGCAACTTGAGAGAGGCCTTGCGACTTGCATACAAGGCAAGAAGAACCTCAATGATCTCTTGATCAACCGAAAGGGAGGTGTGGCGAAGGAAGGGGTTGGGTACGTCCCCGACTCCAAGAACAAGAAGAAGAATGACAAGACCAAACGACCTCCTCCCCTCATGCAAACCTTTGTGAGGGCGGGAGAGAGTGTCCCCGAGGAGAAGAAGAAGAACAAAGTCAAGAAGGGCAATGTCACCTCACCCAACAAAGCCGGCGATTTTAATCCTTCTTATGTGTTGTGCCGTGCTAGTGATGGGCATGTTTATGCCAAATTTGTTGGTTCTCTTCATGAGTACATTGAATGGTCTATTTGGGTTCCTAAGACCCTTGTTACTAACATCAAAGGACCCATTACAAAATGGGTACCTAAAACCAAGCATTGATCTCTTGTAGGTGTTTGCTTCCGGTGGTGGATCATGGTTGCTCGATAGCGGAGCTACAAATCATATGACCGGAAGCAAGGACTTGGTGGTGGACGTGCACAAGGTTCCATCTATGCCCACCAATGTCGAGTGGGGTGACGCCTCATCTTCTAAGGTATTGGGACTTGGCAAGGTTGTCATCTCTCATGATCTCACGATCGAGAAGGTCATGCTTGTTGAGTCCCTTGCATACAATTTACTTTCCGTTCGTCAACTTGCAATCATGGGCTTTGCCACTTTCTTTGATATCGATACCGTGGCCCTCTTGTGGAGCAAGACTCTTAAAGTAGCCTTTGTTGGGCATGTCGAGAACGGTCTATATGTGATTAACTTTTCGGAGCGACCCACTAAGACCGCGACATGCCTAATGGCTAAAGTTGATGTGGGATGGCTTTGGCATCGCCGTTTAGCCCATGTCAATATGAGATCTTTGCAAAGTCTCCTAAAGGGGGACCATGTCCGTGGACTAACGAATGTTAGTTTTGCTAAAGATCGTGCTTGCAGTGCCTGTATCGAAGGAAAGCTACATGAGAAGGCTCACCCTCCCACGACTATCATTTATTCAAAGAGGCCTTTGGAGCTCCTTCACATGGATCTCTTTGGGCCTCCATCCTTCGATAGTCTTGGAGGTAGGAAGTATTGTTTGGTGATTGTGGATGACTACTCAAGGTACACGTGGGTGTATTTCTTCAAGAGGAAGAGCGAGACCCAACAAACCGTCATTGACTTTGCAAATGAAGCACAACGTCAACACAATGCAAAGATCTTGACAATAAGAAGTGACAACGGCACCGAGTTCAAGAACTACACCTTGGATGAATTTCTTAGTGATGAGGGAATCAAGCATCAATATTCCGCACCATACACCCCTCAACAAAACGGTGTTGCGGAGAGGAAGAACCGGACGTTGATGGATGCGGCAAGGACCATGATGGCGGAGTTCAAGTCTCCGTACAACTTTTGGGCCGAAGCCATCAACACCGCGTGTCATGCATCCAATCGGCTCTACCTCCGCAAGGGCTTGAACAAGACTCCATATGAGATACTCACCGGTAACAAGCCCAACCTCAAGTACTTCCGGGTATTCGGGTGTAAGTGTTTCATTCTCAAGAAAGGTGTTCGGTTGTCTAAATTTGAGGCTAGAGCTTATGAGGGCATATTTGTTGGTTATGCTACAAACTCTCATGCTTACCGTGTCCTCAATAAATCCACGGGACTTATTGAGGAGACGTGTAACGTGGAGTTTGATGAGAATAACGGCTCCCAAGTGGAGCAAAGTGGCACTTGTGATGTAGGTGATGAAATTCCTCCTCAAGCCATAAGAAGAATGGGTGTTGGTTTCATCCTACCCATTGAGGAACCCCTTGTGGCCGAAGGAGAAGGACAATGCTCCACTCAAGTGGAGCCATCACCAACCCAAGGCCCACACGCTTCCGAAGAACAAAGTGAAGGCCCTCAACCTCATGAACAAGACCAAGGGCTAGATCATACTCAAGACGGTGTGGACACACCAAGTGATGCCCAAGGTCAAGTTCTCTCCCCCGAGCAAGTTCAAGATCAAGAACAAGTTCATGACGGCGCTCAAGATGATCAAGTAACCGCTCCTCAACTCACCACCGAGGAGGAATTAGAGCGTCGTGCCGCCAAGGTTGCTTCCAAGCTCTCCACCAAGGATCATCTCATGACGAATGTGCTTGGAAGCTTAAGAAAGGGGGTAAGCACTCGTAGACAATTAGCAAATTATTGTGAGCATCACGCGTTTGTCTCTTGTGTGGAACCCCACAAGGTCTATGAGGCGCTAGAAGATCCGGATTGGCTCAATGCCATGCACGAAGAACTCAACAACTTCGAGCGCAACAAAGTGTGGAGATTGGTACCAAGGCCAACGGGGAACCACAATGTCATTGGAACCAAGTGGATATTCAAGAACAAGCAAGATGCCCATGGGATTATCATTCGCAACAAGGCTCGTTTGGTAGCACAAGGCTACTCCCAAGTCGAGGGTATCGACTACGGTGAAACCTTTGCTCCCGTTGCTCGTCTTGAATCCATTCGCATGTTGATTGCATATGCTTCTCATCATAACTTTAAGTTACATCAAATGGATGTGAAGAGTGCTTTTCTTAATGGTCCCATTAATGAATTGGTGTACGTCAAGCAACCCCCCGGGTTCGAGGATCCCTACTTTCCCGATCATGTGTATCAACTCGATAAGGCACTCTATGGCCTTAAACAAGCCCCACGTGCGTGGTATGACCACCTTACCGAGTTGTTACAAGACCGTGGCTTTGAAGTTGGGATAATCGACCCCACTCTTTTTACTAAGAAGGTCAAAGGGGAGTTGTTTGTGTGCCAATTATATGTTGATGATATTATCTTTGGTTCTCCTAACAAAGCTTTCAATGAGGAATTTGCCGCTCTCATGACCTCAAAGTTCGAGATGTCCTCCATGGGAGAGTTGAAGTTCTTTCTAGGGTTCGAAGTGAAGCAAAGAAGAGAAGGAACCTTCATCAATCAATCCAAATACACTCAAGACATGCTCAAGAGATTCAAGCTAAGTGACGTCAAGCCGGCTTCCACTCCAATGCCCACCAAGTGCCAACTTGACTTAGATCCCAATGGTAAAGTGGTGGATCAAAAGGTATATCGTTCCATGATTGGATCCTTGCTTTACCTTTGTGCATCTAGACCGGACATCATGTTGAGTGTGGGAATTTGTGCACGGTTTCAAGCCGCACCTAAGGAAAGTCACTATGTGGCGGTCAAACGAATCTTTCGATATTTGGCTCATACCCCAAACTTTGGCTTATGGTACCCAAGAGGATCAAACTTCAAGCTTGTAGGGTACTCGGATTCCGATTGGGCGGGAGACAAAGTGGATAGGAAGTCCACTTCCGGAGGGTGCCAATTCCTTGGTTGCTCTTTGGTAAGTTGGTCTTCCAAAAAGCAAAGTTGTGTGTCTCTCTCGTCCACCGAAGCGGAGTATGTTGCGGCCGGTAGTTGTTGTGCACAACTCTTATGGATGAGGCAAACTTTAAAGGATTATGGTGTCACTTGTGACAAAGTGCCTCTTTGGTGTGACAATGAAAGTGCCATCAAGATCTCTCTCAACCCGGTGCAACACTTCAAGACGAAGCATATTGAGATCCGGTATCACTTCATCCGGGATCACATTAGGCGAGGAGAGATCGAGCTCAACTACGTCAACACTCATGATAACCTTGCAGATATCTTCACGAAGCCCTTGGATGAAGCAAGATTTCGCGAGTTAAGGCATGAGCTAAATATCATCGATTCGAGCAATGTTGCGTGAACCCTTGCACACCCCACCATACTCAACGTGTTGTCCTATTTAGATGTAGGCATGGACATAGGGGGAGTGATGTTCTCTCAATGAACTCTCCCTCCCCCCATTATGCATAAATCAATCAAGTCTTTCACATTAGCCATTTTTGATGGTACTTGTGCTTCAAAGACGAGTTTTGGTCATGGACCCAAGGATAATTCTTCGCGGTGCCATACCAATTGACTCAAACATAGGTGGCTACGGCCACCGCCCTCTCTTTTGGAGAGGTGGTGTCTCGTGGTTGGTTCGTTTGTCGTGTGCCTTTCTGGTTTTGTGTGTTGCGTGGTCTTGTGGTGTTGTGTTGGCCCGGAGTTATTTTGTGCAAAGATCCAGTTTTTCGGGCTCGAAACGTGCATCTTCTTGAGCCCACGGTACTACCGCGTCTGGGCGCGGTACTACCGCTTGGGAGGCATGGTACTACCGCGCCACAGCACGGTACTACCGCACCACGCGGTACTACCGTGTCTGGGCACGGTACTACCGCGCCGTCAAGGGCGCGTGGGGGGTTATGACTCGGGCAGGGGAGTTCCAACTCCCCATACCCATTCATTGTCTCTCTCTCCACGTCTCTCCCTCTCAAGAACGGCACCAGAGGCCCTCGCCGGATCTCCATCTCCGGCCACTCTCCTCGGATTCCGACCGGTGGGATCGTTCCCCAGCACTTCCTCTTGCCATGGACCAAGGTTTTTCCCCAAATCCCTCTCTTTCTTGGTTGTTTTCTTGCTTCTAGGCTTTTGGGGAGAAACTTGTTGTTCTTGAGATTTTAGGCCAAATCTATGCAAGAGTAGGATGTAGGAGAGTCGTGATGCGTAGGAAACATACTTGATATGCTGTCTTGTGGTAGTTTTGTCCAACCGTAGTACTGCCGTGTTTTCGCGGGCTTTCTCAGATTTGAACCAGTTCAGATCTGACGCGATGCGGTACTACCGTGCCTGATGTGTGGTACTACCGCTCTTGCGGTACTACCGCCCGTCAGGTGCGTTACTACCGTACCGTGCGGTACTACCGCTCCGCGGACGCGGTACTACCGCGCCGGCCACGGTGCTAAGGTCGTACTACCGCTCCTACACCCGGTACTACCGTGCTCTTGCACGGTACTATCGCGTCTAAGAGCCGTACTACCCTCTTAGCTCCGCAGCTCTTGGCAGTACTACCGTAGGGATCAAATCTCTCTCTAGGCATGTATCATGTGTGCCTTCTACTTGTTTCACTTGCTTTGTTGTGGTCTTTGCATTAATCTCTCTTGGCCGGTGTGGGTGTTTTTGCGTTCTGTGTCTCAGGTGGTGGCTCTCGCCGTTCCAATCCCAGTCGTGACACTGGCTCCAAGCGTCTGCGCAACCCCCAAGATGAAGCCCCAGAGGGCTCCAATGCCCCTAAGCGCAATGTCAAGACCACTTCCAGCAAGCACAAGGAACCAGCTAAGGGCATGGATGAGATTTCAACCACTGAGTATGTCGAGCGCCGAAAGATCAATCCCTATGTGAATCCTCGGGCTATCCTCAGAGGCACCGAGTTGTTCTGGACCAAGCAACAGGCTCTCATCTATCTGGATGTGATCAAGAACAAGCAGAATACCTATGTGGATGTCAAGTGGATAGACATGCATCACCTGCGGAAAGACAAGTTTCGTGACTATTTTGGAGAGGCTCTGGACTTGGTGGAGCAGTTTGCTATTGAGCCAGTGATCTCCTTTCACCTTGACTATGACCCTGAGCTTATCTGTCAGTTCTTTGCCTCAGTGTACTTTCATCCCGGGGAGGAGCGGAGGATGACTTGGATGACCAATGGCCGTCAGCTGTCTGCTACATGGAAAGAGTTCATGGATCTGCTGCACATTCCTGATGACGGGCTTCACACCCCCGTTGGCGTCCGCCCCCATGCCAACTCTGAGTCTGCCAACAAGAACCAGCTTCAGCCCTTCCTTGTTGAGAAGGTACTCCCCAATGGGAAGTCATCTTGGGTGTTGAACTCCTTTCTGGATATCATGCATCGCATCTTCCGCAACACTCTGTTCCCACGCATTGGCGACAAGGACAAGGTTCATGCATATCTAGTGGACATGTTGCTCTTGTGTGCAGAGGCACGTTCTTCTCAGACTCAGCCACTTGATGTCTCTCACATCATGTGGTGTGAGCTTCGGTTTGCGGTGTTCACTCGCAAGGTACCTATCTATGGACCGTACCTGTTTCTGCTGCTCTCTCCACTTGGGAGAAGACGTATCCAGGTGATGAGTTCCTTGCTCCAGACTGGATTCGCCATGAGTCCATCAGCCTCCGCGTCAAGCCCAACTGGGCCAACACCACTACTCGTGCTGAGGCATCTTCTGCTAGGAGGGCTGCTGGTCAGGGGGAGGCTGAGGACCGTGCTGAGGACCGTGCTGCTGAGGACCGTGCTGCCAGGTCCACCACTTCTTCCTCTGAGCCATCATGGGCCAAGAAGCTGAAGGACAAGATGAAGACTCTCTTCTGCATGCAGGCGAAGGGACAGTACAGGGCTCACGTGTCTGACAAGGAGAGTCGCCGCCGTGACAAGAAGGTGATGAGGCTCTATGGAGAGGATGTGTCTGGCGGGTCTGAGGACGTCATCACTCCTGAGGCTGCCTGGATGTCTAAGCAGGGCTACAAGTGGACCAGTTCAGAGGATGACATGGAGGAGACTATCCCCGCCGCTGAGTCTGACGAGGAGCACGAGGAGCAGTGGGACGACTTCTCTGCCTGAGCCACCCCGTGTCTGTAGGTGTCCTCTCTGCCTTTTTGGCGTCTCGATGCCAAAGGGGGAGAGAGTGTAGGGATTTGCGTTGTGTTTGGTGTGTTTGTTTGCTTTGTTTGCTTTGTCGTTTGGACCTCGTTTGCTTTAGTTCGGTTTGTGCTTCCGAGACCTTTCCTCCATATGGTGTAAGACATATGCACTTTATCTATCGTAGTTAACTTATGTATGGTATATCTTGTCTAGTGATAGATATGCCTTGTCTCTATAATATAGGGGGAGCTTTGATCCTAGTATTCGTGTGCCGTGCAGTTCAAAGCACTCATCTAGGTAGCACACATCTAGGGGGAGCCCGTCTATATTATAGAGAGGAGGGGTTTGCATTTACTTAATATTATTTTCTTTGTGCAAATCCCGTATTGTCATCAATCCACCAAAAAGGGGGAGATTGTAAGGTCATATTTATCCCTAAGTGTTTTGGTGATTGATGACAATGCATTTGCGGACTAATCGTGTGCCATGAGCTTTCCAGACTCTTCTCTGCTAGGCACAAGACGATTGGGTGCCCCTCGAAGACTGACGAAGACGGCGTCTTTTCTACGTTTCTTTTTGGTGGATTTGAGTCGTAGGAAAGCCGTACTATTAAGAGGGGGTCCGCGTTGGAAAGGTTTGGGTGGAATCATCACGTACACGTCTCCTTTTATCCCCTCCTTCTTCCTTGGAGCTTCCTCCGTTTTCCTGCCATAGTTGACTGGCTGATTGTGTGGTTGCGGTAGTACCGCTCCAGGATCAACGGTAGTACCGTGGGCATCCACGGTAGTACCGCGCAGTGGCACGGTAGTACCGCTGTGCTCACGGTAGTACCGCTCCCCGGAGCCGTACTACCGCTGCCCCACCCGGCTAGTGCCGCCCGGTTGCGGTAGTAGGAGCGGATGTAATTTTTTACATCCGCACCTGCCGCGGTAGTACCGCTTTCGCCGTGCGGTAGTACCGCGCTAGGCGGTCAGGCAGTAGTACCGCCCCTCGGCAGTACTACTGTGTCGAGTTTTTGCTACTTCCGTTCTTTTGCGGAAGTATGCACGGAAGTTCCCCTCCCCCCTATCGGGACTTTTTGCCTCACGGTAGTACCGCCCTGATGGTGCGGTAGTACCGCGCGGGCGGAAGTACCGCCCCAGCTTGCGTCTGTTTCCCTGGCTGGGGGTCGCGGCAGTACCGTAGGGTGGTACGGTAGTACCGCACTACCGTGCGGTAGTACCGCTTGGTTGCAAGCAGTACTACCGCGCGGCCTTGCGGTAGTACCGCTGGCCATGCGCGGTAGTACCGCTGGCCGCGGGCTGGTAGGTGGGTAACGGTTGGATCTTTTCCACACACTATATAAAGGGTCTCCTTCTTCCCCGTTGACTCACCTCTTCCACCATTAAAGCTCCATTATTGCTCCAAGCTCCATTTTCGCCCGATCTCACTCCCTAGCCAACCAAACTTGTTGATTTGCTCGGGAGTGGTTGAGAAGGCCCCGATCTACACTTCCACCGAGAGATATTTGATTCCCCCTACTAATCCCTTGCGGATCTTGTTACTCTTGGGTGTTTGAGCATCCTAGACGGTTGAGGTCACCGCGAAGCCATAGTCCATTGTGGTGAAGCTTCGTGGTGTCGTTGGGAGCCTCCAATTGAGTTGTGGAGACTGCCCCAACCTCATTTGTAAAGGTTCGGTCGCCGCCTCCAAGGGCACCAATAGTGGAATCACGGCATCTCGCATTGTGTGAGGGCGTGAGGAGATTACGGTGGCCCTAGTGGCTTCTTGGGGAGCATTGTGCCTCCACACCGCTCCAACGGAGACGTACTTCCTCTCAAAGGGAAGGAACTTCGGCAACACATCCTCGTCTCCACCGTCTCCACTTTTGGTTATCTCGTGCCTTTACTTGTGTAGCTTATTTGTTTCCTATATCTTGCTTGCATGTGTTCCTATTCGTGTTGCATTATATAGGTTGCTCATCTAGTTGCATGTCTAGACAACCTATTTTGATGCAAAGTTTAAATTGCTAAAGAAAAGCTAAAAATTGTTAGTTGCCTATTCACCCCCCCCCCTCTAGTCAACCATATCGATCCTTTCATACACCATAATCCGAGACGGTTCACGGAGAGGAAACATGTGCAAGCATGCACACAGTTGCCGTTTGCAAAGCGTGTGTGATGTCAGACACTATCACATACGATGCGGGGAAACTAAATGTGTGTGATTGTATACCTATCGTACACGGTTTATAATCATGAACTGTTTGTGATGTGCCAGGCATCGTAAATCTCCCGTGCCTAGAATCTACCTAGAAAACTGTCATGCCTGGAATCTGCCTGGTTTTAGGCAGAACCACAAAACTCCGACCACGATGGTAATGCGAGCACAAACGAGTGGCAAGGATGAAGCGCTTGGGATATTTGAGATATCAAAAACGATTATACAGGGACAACTATATGCATTTAGGTACCCTATACCCGACGGTTTCTGGGTCATGTGGGAAGGACCCCCCTATCGCCCACACTCACTTGGAGATGGTTCCATATGCCGTCGTGAAAAGGGGTTAAAAACCGTTTGTTTAGGACCAACATACACCAGTGCAACCCTAATGTCACCTAGATACTCCAATGTCACTACAAGTATCCATGGGTCAATTATACGATATGCATCAAATAGCTTCAGATTCATAATATTCAATCCAACACAAAGAACCTCAAAGAGTGCCCTAAGATTTCTACCGAAGAAACACGGATGAATACGTGCATCAACCCCTATGCATAGATTACCCCAATGTCAGCTCGGGAATCCATGAGTTGAGTGCCAAAACATACATCAAGTGAATCAATAGAACACCCCATTGTCACCACGGGTATCCCACACAAGACATACATCAAATGTTCTCAAATCCATAATAGTATTCAATTCGATAATAATGAAGCCTCAAAGGTTAAACTCAATTCATCACAAGAAGGTAGAGGGGGAGAAACACGATATGATTCAACTATAGTAACAAAGCTCGTGGTACATCAAGATCATGCCAAATCAAGAACACGAGAGAGAGAGAGAGAGAGACAGAGAGAGAGAGAGATCAAACACATAGCTACTGGTACATACCCTCAGCCCCGAGGGTGAACAACTCCCTCCTCATCATGGAGACTGCCGGGATGTTGAAGATGGCCACCGGTGATGGTTTCCCCCTCCGCCAGGGTGCCAGAACGGGCTCACCATTGGTTTTTCGTGGCTACGGAGGCTTGCGGCAGCGAAACTCCCGATCTAGGTTTCTTTCTTGGGGTTTTGGTATTTATAGGAAGTTTTGGTGTCGGTCTCACGTCAAGGGGGTCCATGAGGCAGCGGCAAGCCAGGGGCGCGCCCTTGGGGGTAGACACGCCCTCCACCCTTGTCGTTGCCTCGGGACTCTTCTGTCCCAACTCTTGTGCTTCAGGGGTCTCTTTTGGTCCATAAAAAATCACCGTAAATTTTGAGCCCATTCCGAGAACTTTTATTTCTGCACAAAAAACAACACCACAGTAGTTCTACTAAAAATAGCGTCAGTCCGGGTTAGTTCTAATCAAATCATACCAAAATCATATAAAATTGTTCTAAACATGGCATGAATACTTCATAAATTATAGATACGTTGGAGACCTATCAAACATGCAGTCAAAAGGTACTGACATGAGCAATGCAGAGCTAAACTCCTTTTGTAGCATTGATTTTATTCAACATTTTGATAAGAGTAAATATAGATTTGATGTGGAGAAAATGGAGGGCAAGGGGAAATAAGCTGCAAAATGATGGTACATGAACAACTAGCTGATAATATTAGTTTGGCGATAGATGACAACAGATACTTACAAGATCAATGTAGAGCTAAACTTCTTGATAAGCATTGTGTTTATTCTACATTAATGTAAGCATTAATATAGATCTGATAATTTGGAGTAGACAGTGGATAAGCAAGCTATTATGCACACTAATGTCACATAATCAACCAGGTACTAACAATAGCAAAGCAGCGAGCAGCATAATTGCGATATCCTAGGTTTTGTGGCGCTGGTTCTATCACCAATATAATTAACTGGGGTGCTATCTGATTTCTCCGGTATCACCAAATTTTTAAGGACTTTGCTTGTACTCCTTTAGGTTTAATTCTGCAATCACCCTCTTCCTTTTGGATATCTGATACATAAGAACAACATTTGAATGAAAAAACATGGTATGATGATAAATGGAATATGTATTGATAATGGATGGGCATGACATCTTCACTTATATGATAAGTAAACTAAGCAGATGACAGTGCAACAAAGTATAAGAAATGCAAGCCACCTTATGCAAGATACGTGCAACCAATAAAACCTTGCCAAATTAGAACAGACACCTTGTTGGGTGAACAAGATAGGACACCTGCCATTGACTACTTGAGCTCAGAATAGTTATTAGGATCATACTCTAAACAAGAATCTGTAGGTGGGGAGCGTGTGGCTTGCATTGCATGTAGAATGGAACTCAGTCCCTTGAATCATTTCTTTGATTCATTTATATACATTGTAGCCTGTAGCAACGCACATGCGTTCTACTAATATTCTTTTATTTATGAGTCAAAGTGTTACTTGGGTGACTAGTGGAGGTCGATGTATCTCACTATCTCTTGCTGAATATGAATAACACAACCCGGGAGTCACCAATTGCATACGATGTTGCTGCAGCCATAAACAGAAAATCTTCAAATTTCCCAAACCGGAGGAACATGATTATTCGACTTAAAAATGCAAAATTTAAAATTTATCAAGAGAAACCGAAAAGGTTGAATATTTAGTGCTACTATAATGATCCAGGAAAGAAAGTGGTTTGAAAGATCTGAGATGACTCACCAAAGACCAAAAGACAATTAGAAAATAAATTCCAATCTGAAGAGTTCCTACCATGGATATTCTCATATTAACCCACCAATTTTGGATGTAATTGTAATTTTTCCAGGAAATTTGGGGAAGATATTGGAAAGGAATAATACACATTCACACAAACATCCTTCTTAGGGTACGTAACGTATACTTCAAATTCCAGAAAGGCCATTAGGTCACCTTTGGAAGCTAAAGCGAAAGTTTTAGTTGCTTTCCTTCATTTTGTTTTGTAAAAAAGATAACATAAAAAGTACTCTTTTATTTTGTTTCTTCTTCAGTTTCTTTGGGAAACCTAAAATCAGAAAATGTTTTCTTTTGTATTTATTTGTTGTTTCTTTTCACCGTTTTAAAAATATTTTGGAAAAGAACAAAACTTTTTTACTATATTGATTGTATGAGTCTTATCTGTGTCTTTTTGAAAACAACAACAATCACACAAGATTTTATTTCCATTTGCATCTTGATGCATTTATGATATATGAAAAGAGAAAACGACAAAAAAATTGCTTTAGCTTTTTTACCTTTTGTCTTAAGTTAATGAAACTAAAAAATATATATTATTTTGTGCTCTCCCTTATGCTTACTTCTTTATTTTTTGAGTATTTTAGCTTCATTTCATGGTCAAGTCTGCATGTGCGTATTATTATTACTATTGATCATTCATTTGAGCAGGTGACAAAGCAATAATGATGCTATATCATGGAGTGTTATGGCGGGCAAGTGTTGTGATCACCTTTACTTTGCTTATGTGCAGATTTTCATTAATGTGGTCTGTTCATATCTCATATTTTACCAATCATGTGCGTAGTGATAGCTTGATGAATCAATCTTTTCCATGCAAACCTTTGATTAAATAGTGAGTTATATTAACTATTAATGAAAAAATTTGAATCATAATATGTTGTGCTAATATAGTATATCATTTTTGAAACTTGGGTGATTAACCTGGGGTATGATCAGGCATGTTCTAAAAAGCCTCAAATAAGTCTCGGTGGTATTATAACTCAGAGTACTAATATCCTACCCAACGATATTACCACTTAATAATTACTTGTGCAAAATGCCTGATTGTGATCTTTTATACTATCTAGTTGGTCGCTCCCAGTCGTGTGCTAGGGTTCACCTATACCACCATGACTTCTGATTATGCATCCAAAATATTTGAGTCAACTTTAGACATTAAGTGTATGTTATACCTACATATCCATATGATTTCATTAGGTCATTCCAAGTAAATTTTCATAGGCACGACAACAAAATAAAATAGGTTACTAAGTATTTTATTGTTTAACTTTTTGATGATTTGGGATAGGTTCACCTCACTCCGGGTTTGTGTAAGTTTAAATCTTGAATGAATACGTTTTTGATGATTTTGAATAGGTTACTAAATAGGTGCATCTCTACTCCGGGTTTGTATTCCTAGTCATCACCGGAACTTCATTGATGTCTTCGCAGATAGTAATGTCAATCTTGAGATTTAGAAATTTGCGAGATAATGTGTTATCACTTTATATTGGTCATTGTAACCCCGTTGACGCTTCATGGTATTGCATTATTAGTCACTATTTGGTTAAGATGATATCTTGGGAAGACATTGGTCATTAACAATTTTTATTCACTTGATAACTCTCATATGATCTTATAACCTAAACATATTGATTAATTTTGCACATTTGTGAAGGAAGATGATCACAAAAGTTTCTTTGTCGCTTCACATTGTCCATTGAATTGCTTGAGAAAGAAATAGTCTAACCTTCGGGGAGCAAATATGTCCAAAACACTTACATTTTTCTTAACATTTATGCTTATTTTTCGTCCTCTAAACTTTCTTAAATGAATAAAAACTAACTGGACTGACTTTGTTTTCAGGAGAATTACATTGGGGTTATTTGTTGTATGGAAAATAAACTTCACCAAGAAAAATCTAGAAAATCCAGCAACAACTTCTGGAGGAGAATGGGCCTGAGCCAGGAGATGGGGCCGTGCGGACTCTACGTCCACATGCCCTAGGATCTTGGGCGTGTCCGTTGAACCCTCAAGCGATTTTTGAGCCTATTTTCCCTGGAGCTGAGATATCGCCGTTGTTGTTCTTCGTCCTGGATGGTTGTTTGGAAGCTGATTCTGCCTCCGGAGTGGAAATTTCGTCACCATTGAGTCCATCAACTCCTTCCCCACCATCTCAGTCATGCTTTACTCGCCCACGTTAGAACAATCCGATGTATGCACATGGGGTGATGGGAATTGGATTATGCCAATAATGTAATAGTGTCCAGATTGATAGGCCTTTGACACCTTGTATGATGATCGTTCACCAAGTCCTCCGACCTTGCCGGCATGGGGCGAATTCTAAGTGCTCCAAAGAAGAAACTGAAAAAGGAAGAACACTAGTGGCATAGGGAAAAGGTTACCCTCAGGGCCAGTCCAAGGAACAAAGTCGTGCTCCCACAACAAACGAAGTTCGCCTCCACATCGATCCCTTAAAAGACAGGTCACAATAGCGCCAGAAGCACCCCAACATCTCTGCGATGAAGTCGTTAGAAAGACTGGTCGCAAGAAGTGTGATAAGGACGTTATCTTCACGTGGCGGCTGTTAGAAAGACAATTAAGCAAGGGTAGCATATCATATTACTACCTTGTACTCCCTCCGTAAACTAATATAAAAGCGTTTAGATCACTGTTTTAACACTCTTATATTAGTTTACATAGGAAGTACTAATTAAAATGTCTTGAATGTTCCAAAAATAATTAAAATGTCTCAAACATTTCCCAAAGTCTGATGGTGTGAAACAACACTTTGCAGTACGATAACAACACCTCAAAATGATAACAAGTTCAGGCAAATAACCAAAACACATGCATCCGGTATACTACTATGAAATTACTGCAATGAATTGAGAAGATCTGCAAGAAGATCACAGGTCACAGTATATGGCGATCCTCGTCGCGCTCACACCGTGCGCCAGGTCGAGACGGAGAACATCGGAACGTCGTCCCGGTAGATGAAGATGCATCGGCCATCATTCTCACCGCAAACCCTGTACGCCCTGCTATCGCCGGCCAGCATACGTGCTAGGATCGCCGTTTGCGCCACGGTGCCGGGGCTCATTGTCGCATGCACGAATCCTGCGGCTTCCATCCTCGCCGCCCAGTCCACCATCCGCTCGTGGCGCTCCCGACGCTGCGCGCCGTCACAGGCAACGATATCCCTGATCTCTGGCAGGAGCAAGCACCGTTCCACGTCCGCCCGCTCCAGTGCCGACCCGCGCGCAGGTACACTCTCCTCCAGGGCGTCGAACAGAGCCCCGTAGTACTTGAGCGCGTTCCCGAACCGGTCCGTGAACTGCACGCCGTTGTGGTTGGCCTCCTGCTCCGTCACTACCATAAGCTTCGGCGATAGCTCAGCTAGGTTCCGGAGGAGCGCGTCGGCCCTCGTCATGGTAGCATGCGCCTGCCTTTTTCCTTTCCTGTCGTGAGGACGAGTAGCCGCTTCTGCAAACTCGTCGGCGAGCAGACGGTGGAGCTGTAAGGTGGAGACGACGACCAGTGCTTCGCCGCTCCTGACATCGAGGGGCTCGATGCTGAGCAGCTCATTGATATGGAGTTTCACCGGGTGGAACTGGAAGCCGATGTGCAGGTGCTCCGCTTCCCCGGCGAGGAGCGCAGCGGTGCTGGAGAGGAACCCGTCCTCCTCGTTGACAATGGTCAGGCGGAGGATTTGGTGGTGTGTGCTCGCCCCAGGGCGGTTGGCAAAGAAGCAGAAGAGCAGAAGCCACTGGCCGGGGTCAGCGCCGCCGAGATCGACGACGTGGAGCACGGCATTCCTCTCGGTCTGCACAGCGTCGATGATGGCATAGTTCGCTGCGGTCCCGGCGAGGCGGAGGAAAGGGCACATCACAGCGAAGTGGCGGCGTGCTGCGGCGGCCGCCGGTGCCGGGGTAGTCGTCGGCAGCTGCAGAGCCCGGCACACGCCCTGCCATGGCTGGACAATGCGCAGCGCCAGAGCGTCGGCAAACGAAGCCACGAGGCGATGCACGGGCTCGCCGTCGTCCGTTGCAAGACTGCATATCATCTCTAGCCCCTTGTTTGCCAGCTCCTTCTTCCCTTCGTCCAACGCAGCGGCGCAGGAATATAGAAGCTTGATAAGGTGTACCGCGCGCTCCTCGTCCTGATTCTGCGGTGCAGGTGCAGTCGGACGAGTAGGCGCCGCTGCCGACCTCACGTCCGGCAGCAGGAATGTCATAGTACCGTCGATGTTTGAGCGTACGAATGTCCCGTTCACTCCGTTTCCGAAATCCACCGACAACGCTGTCCTCAGAGGTACCGGCGCATACACTGGCCTGGTCGGTTCCTGACCTCTATTGTCAGGATTCATGATCGATCTGCACACATGAATCATGGATTGAATATTAGTAATCTTTTTTTTTTTGCGAAGGATTGAATATTAGTAATCAACATGCGAAAAACGACAAAAGACATATAAACTGTGACATCATGTACGAGATGCTTAAATATGCAAAATTGGGTGCTCCACATTCTATGTGTTGTCAGTTTCTTTGATCTCATAATTCTGGTATATATAGTAATCTAAGTGGTAAGCGAGCCCGCTAACAATCCGAAATATATACTAAGAGCCTGTTCGGCAACTCTCCACTCCTCCAGATTCTAAACTCTGCTCCTCACTTCTCAACTCCCAACTCTATTAGCACGTTTCAGAATCTGGGAATACGTTCGGTTGTGAACTCCACTCCTCAACTGAATTATGCATACATTCCTGGGAGGAACCTGACTAGAAAAAGCAGCTGAGGGCGGTGGTTTCACTGAGGAATGAAGGAGCCCGTTGGTGCAGTAGCGGCGGGAGGAGAAGCCTCGGAGGCACGTGCGGCGGGAGGCGTCGATGCATCGGTGATGACGGCGGTGCAGTGGCGGCGGGATGCGTCGGTGCGAGGAGCCTGTCAGCTATCGCCATTGACGTGGAGCTGCGAGCAGGTTTGGCGACGACGGACAAGTGGCAGAGGGATGCGTCCATGCATCACACGGGATTCGATCAGCCCTGTGTGCAGCGGCGGCGGGAGGACGACGGCTAGAGTTCCCTGCAAAGGGGAGTCGGGGCAAGCAGGTGAGATCCTGCGGGATCAGGAGCGCGCGGAGCCTCGATTTGTCAACTCCAAAAAATACACTACAGGCAGCTCCGCTCCACTCTGGCCGCTCCGCAGAGTTGATTCGTTCGGGGTTGCTCCGCCCGCTCGGGGAGCAGAGTTGCGGAGCGGAGTGCATCCGAACAGGCCCTAAGTGTGCAGTCAACGTTCTAAAATTCCGACCTATGATACACATGTAATTGTGCACGTGCATGAATGAACAATTTGATACTCGCTCTCTAAACTAATATAAATGTTTATAGATCACTAAAATAATAATCTAAACACACACTTATATTAATTTACGGAGGGAGTGGTATTTTGAGGTGCTTTACCTCCATTTCTTCCACTCCCGTAACTCCCCCTATAGCTGCGCCTAAGTATTTGGTTCGTGAGCAATAGTATGAGCTAAATATAGTGTGTCGGTCTTGTTCTGGTACTTTAAATAAGCCACGTATCTAAAATTACAATGACACCGACACTTGAACACTCAAAGATAGTCCACAGCCGGGCCTCTTAGAGCATCTACAATAGGACCTCTCAAACCCGTCTTATACCCTAGGCGGGCCGCCCGGTCACTGCTCAGACATAATTTTTTTTATCCAGATGGGTGCCTCAAATGGGCCTCAAACGCCCGGGCTGACCAGCATCCCTCATATCCAGCCCAAATATGAGGCGGATATGGGGCGTCCGGGCACGCCCGCCAACCCCGCTGCAGGTCATAGCGGTCCCACCTGCAGCGACAGAATCTCCTCCATCTCTCATCGCTGCAACCAAATTTTAGTCCCACATCACCGGCCGAAGCAGACACCGCCGGGCTTAAATAGCTACGCCAGCGGATGGCGGCAAGCTTGGTTGTTGTTGTGTAGGTCTATCAATTCTGGCATGTGTGATCGAGATATATTTGACACTAGATTGCATTTCATTGACTGATGATTGTTCATCAAGTGTCAAGTTTGTCTCGATCATATATATTGATACATCTACTACAATGACAGTAGATTTTTATTTTGTTTTCATGCATGGGCGTGATTCAAAAAAAGACAAGTCCGACACCAATGTTCCCTTTGTAAAGGATATAGACCCTAACTATGAATCTTCTATGTGATAAACATAGAAGATTCATAGTGAGAGTACATATCCTTAACAAAGGATGCAATGATGTCAGAAGCTTGTCCCTTCTCGATAATCCGAATATTTAAGTTGGTCGACTAACTCATCAGTCGGCGAGGTGGGACTAATATAGGTGTGAAAATGTTAAGTATGAGCAATTTTCGAGGCCCAGCCGGCCCAAGACGGACAGGATGATTGATGTGCATGGCCCTGCATGTAGCAGATGATTTGAAAATAGGATACATGTGGTTGTAAATTCTAAAATTTGAGGCACGCCCGGTCACGTCCGCGGGCGCGTCCGGATGCGTCCGCGTGCGTTTGAGGGTCCAAATTTGCAACCTTCGGTTGTAGATGCTCTTAAACCCGTCTCAAACGCCCGGGCAGGCCGCCCAGTCACTGGCTGGTCGTGAAAAACCGACCCAGACGGGCTCCTTAAACGGGCTTCAAACGCCAAGAGTAACCGGCACCCCTTATATCCAGCCCAAATATAGGACGGATATGGGGGCATCCGGATGCGTTCGGGCCGTCCTCCACTTCGCCTTGGCCCAGCCTGGCCCACCCGGACCCCACAAATATCCCCATCTGGAAAAACCCTAGACACTATCCGAACTCAACTTCACTCCCGCGCCTGTCCACTCCACTTCCGATCCCCTCCCCTCCGATTCGATGGTCGGCGACGGAAGCAGCGACGGCTCCGGCAGAGAATCCGACGCCTCAACCATGGATGTGGAGGAGGTCGCCTCTGCATCGCCTTGAGGCGGTCGCTGCTCGACCAAGGCGCCAGCGGCAGATCTTCTTCCTCAGCGCCCATCGCCCGTCGACGCAGCGTCGGCGACTTCGCCGGCCCGTCCCACCCGGCGCACAGCTCTGGCCACTCCTCTCTCGCCGTTTAGGTACACCGACAACCTCCCTTTTTTCTAGAAGTAGTTCCGGGCCACCGTTGGGTCCTTGTGCCCGTGCAGGCGCCGACGCGCACGAAGACGCCTGAGTCCGATGCACGAAGAGCCTGCCACAAGCGACAATGGGCAAGGGAGAGGGCGGCAGTGAGGGAGGCGCAGACCACACGTCAGGCACGCGCGACCGCGTCGGTCGATCCCGATGTCGCGCTCCTCACGTTGGTCCACCGCCGCTCTCACACGACGGCAGAGATAGATGCACGGTGCCTCTGCTGCAAGAATGCCAAAGCACTCTGACTCGCCGAGTTGTCGGAGCACGGGGCAAGCAAGGAGGTAGTGGCGAAGGGAAGGTGGCCCGCCATGCCAAGGAGTAGGACCGCGTGCTCCGCAGGCTATCGGGCCGAAGCTGCTGCTCGGACTCCAACTTGACGAGCTGCTCCACCTCCAGCTCCGACGACGACGGACCACCACACGCCGACGCCTACAGAGGGGAGGGGCATAGCCGCATCGATGATCGGAAGGGAATGGGGCCTGTGAGGAAATTATGATTTCCTCCATCCTTCACCCTTGTGTTTATATTTTAACTATGTTTTAATTAGTTTGTAGTATGGATTTGCACTGCTCCGACAAACTATGCTCCTTTTGTCCGACGATGAAACGGTGATTTGATGAAGCGTCTGATGATCATCTTTTACATAGCGTTGCATGCTTTTGTATGGTTTTGAGATTTCAGATATGAGGGATGCTGGTTGGAAGCCACCAAATGAGGCGTGCCCAGTCAGTGCCCGCAAACGCGCCTGGGCGCGTCCTCGGGCGTTTGAGGGCTCGGATTTGCCCATCGCGGCTGTAGATGCTCTAAGATACTAACATAGTATATTCCACAATTCTTCTCCACGCCACAATCAATGTTATTTCCAATATTGATTGTCATTAGTAATGTTGTTTCTTAATAATTATAGGTAATGCTATTTCCAAGATTAACTACCATTAATGCAATTAATGTTGTTTCTAGAGAATTGCTCAATGTTCGTTCCAGATTGACAATGATGTATTCAATACATCACTGGAGCAATATGGGTCATTCGATATCATTTGGATTCACCACACTCGTTCTTTTATAAGTAGTACTAATAATGTACGTGTATGGACGTTAATGTCAGACAAACGTGGGGGGCTTTGTGGGCGTCCAGACCGGTGCCACACCCGCGTTTAACCATGCTGACCCACCCAAACCTGGTCCCTCACCCGCAAGAGCTTCCTGCCCAAAATGGTCAGCGCAGCTCCAGAGTGTCAGTGCCACATTCATATCCTGCCAGAGCGAACGCGACCTCTCACTGGCGCCAGCACTGAAGCAGCGCACCGATCAAGAGAGCGCCACCCGTGCCACTTCTCGGTGCATGCGGCTACTCCATGTTCAAATGACACCATGGCTGGCCATCCGGTAGTGTGCCACCCACAGTTATGACATGCGGTTGCCGAGGAACCTACTCTGGCGCCACCCGTCCGTCCCTCTGCCCCCACCATTGCCATTCACCCGCTATATAAACTGCAGCCTCGGTCATGGCCGCATTCATCCTTATCCGGTCCCTTTCTCCTCTTCCGCACCACTCCCCACATGGCCGCATCGCGCTCCAAAGATCTTTGGGATGCACTGTCACCAGAGCAGAAGAAGGAGATGGCCGCCATTGCTATCGGCTGGCAGGCCGGCAGGCAGCCGGAGGCCGACTACGTCCCAATGGATGACGTGGCCAGGACGATCCGGGGCCACCCTCCTCACCGACGCATTTCACCATGACCATCGGTGAGGCATGTGCCCATTACATGGACATGGTGCGGGAGGAGCGGGAGGAGCAGTTCAAGGCGCAGGCTAACGCCGCCTAGAACCTCCAACTCCTCCAAGAGCACTAGAATGTGGAGGAGCGGCTCAACGCTGGCATGGAGATCACGCTGGATGCGGACGTGGTGGAGCAGTCAGCGCTGGTTGATTCATACCGCTCCGCCCGTGAGATCTGCATCTCCCGTTGACAGTTCCGGCAATGACAAGCAGAATCGAAGGCCGCCTACAAAGAGTTCGATGAGGTGGAGGATGAGGTGTGGGACAAGACTAACAATGAGGAGGACATCACCGGTTCCGCTGAGGCCGCGCCCCGCCACCACGACCATAAAGTCGGCACGTCCGACGGCGCCGCCGGGATCAAGGAAGAGTAGTACACGGTAGGTTGCCGCTGCTCTAGTCCCAAGAAGGCCACCGCTCCTCCCCTCCCATTCAAGGCAAGCTTGGTGGGATGAACATCATTGGTCGGTTAGCCGCTTGGCGGCGAATGGAGGCTGACAAATTCACTTCCTGGGGCTCTGGAGGTAGAGCTGGAGAGCACTAAGGTGGATCTGGAGAAGGAGAAGCTTCAGTTCTCGGGGCTCATGGCCAGACATGGGGAATGGGTGCTAGCAATCATTTAGATTAGGTAAATTAATCATACCTCCAGAGTCGGACGAGCATCACTTTTATTTGAAGTATGTCCGAAATGTAATGAATTCCATCATGTTTATATGAAACCCACTGTGTTTGCATGAATATCTTCCATTTTATATGAAAATTCGACCATGTTTGCACAAAATTCGTCTGGTTAGTTCGAATAGTAGTTGAAATGTATGTGGGCAGTGTTGGATAGCGGGCCTCCGGCATCATTGTCTGTGGACTGGTCCCCTCTGTTTGTGGATGGATGCGGGAGAAAATTTGCGGATCGACATTAGAGATGCCCTTTGTAAAATGATATATAGATGACCTGTTTTTCTTTAACAGTAAACGGGCTCAACATTCTGTGAGACAACTCACCGCGTGACCGACCACATTTGGGTTTTATGTTTAAATTATTTTTCAAAGCACGTTTCTCTAGATCAATGTTGCATTTTTACGTGGCTAATTAATTTCACCTTTATAACATGCATACATGACAAACCTTTCGCACTGCTTTGCTAAAAAGGTTGCATATGATATGTCGATCTCTTAAACTCGAAAATAGTTCAAATGGAAAAGTACAACCCTTAGGTGCATTGAAGGAAAACAATTAAAGAGGCTGCCCATAAGACATGGGAATGGCAAAACTTCAAGGAGGCTCAAAGGCAAACCTCGGTTGGTTGACGGTGTCGATGGTCATTAATGAGTCATCATAATAACTCACTGAAATGTTTTATATTGTGTTATAGATGTTTCACAATGCATAAATGACCATGCCATCAAACATATGTTTTTGTTGTCACAACATTGAGCCTCTTTAAAATGCATCATAAGTCCTAAAACTATTGGAGGTATGTCAGTTTAGTCCTATAACTTTGAAACTGCAGTTTTGGGTCCTAAAACTATTTGAGGTTTGTGAATTTACTCCTATAACTTCGAAACTTCAATTTTGGGTCCCAAAACTATGTAAGTTTGTTCATCCTAGGTCCTAAGTTTATATGTTCAGCATCTGTGGTGCAATTTTTTTAATAAGACTTTATATGTGTTTACTTCCGCAAAAGTGGTCCATGCGCATCCACATTGCAGTATTGTTGCAACCTGCATACCCACCACCTGTAGGGCCATGAGCTGGAGTGCAACCTCGCTAAGAGGTTTGGCACGGCCGCCAGGGAGACCCTGAGCCAATCGGGCTGAAGGACGCCATCCCACCCCTCTCTTTCTCTCTCATGACACCGCCGTTGCCCCGACACCAGGCCGTAGAGTGGGTCATGCAGGTTGTTGTTTGTGCACGAGCATGGCCACATGTGGGGAACTTTCGCTGTTGTCGGATAACACGTTGGAGTGTGCGAAAACCGCAAAGTTGGCACAAAGGTCGGCGAGAGTGACGCAGCCCCAGCAGCAGCCATAGGTGGGTAGTAATTGGTCGTTGTGCGACATGTCATTCTGCTACTGCGGGATGAGACTAAGATGACCGGTCTACTCTCCTTAGTACAGCTCAACCCATCATGCCACTGATGGCCTGCAGTTTCAAAGTTATTTGACTAAACTGACACCTAAAATAGTTTTAGGACTCAACACTGCAGTTTTGAAGTTATAGGACTAAACTAGCACACTAGCAATAGTTTTAGGACCTAAAACAGCAGTTTCAAAGTTATAGGACTAAACAGACACACCTCCAATAGTTGTAGGATATGTGATACATTTTATTGAGGTAGGTGAAGTTCCATGTTGCATGAATTGGCATTGAAGCGCATATGTTAATTACGTAGTTTTCAGTCTCATTTCACCAATATACACATCACCTCTAACAAGACCCCTCATCGCACATGGTTGGTCTAACAATGGGTCTAACAACGCTTGAGAAATAGTTGTAGCATAGGGAGACCCAAATATGTGTGTTTGTGAAGAGGCGGACCCTGAACGGTAGCACACCTAGTGCAAATTATAGCACATGGATAGTACTTAATGAGCATGTACAAAATTCCTAGGTGTTATATAAACCTAATCACTCCTCACTGACCACAACCCTTCTCACTCTTTCACCCTCCCGTGATATAAACGAGAAAATTACGACCTCTTTCTCACCTCCCGCCGCCACCCCTCCACCCATAGACACTGCTCATATCTGCATTCTTAACACCTCCCGATTGCCACTTCCCTCAATGCATGCACTCCTCCACCATGGTGGTCTCTCCCTATCTTTCTTTGTATCTCCCAATTTGCACCCCTCCACCCACCAGCCATGCGAGGACGCCACCATTTTAATATCACTAAGATAGTACAAAACTGAAAGATAAGAGGATTTCTTCTGATGGGTACCATCCTCAATGCAAGGAACATGAAGCGGAGTCCTTCATAGACAATTATGTTTGTTCTCAATTCTATCATGTACAATTATAGTTTATTTATATCATCTCTTTATGTATTATGTGATCATGGTGGTACATCCCTCTTCAGATCCTATGCCAAGAAAACATCACGTATCCTTAGATCCATTTGTACTAAATTAGCGACAACTAATACGGAACGAGGGGAGTAACAAAGAACAAGTTCCTAAACATGGAGAGGCTTCAGTGCTGAACTGGATGTTCCTTTGGTAGTGAACCAATTGAATGCACCTGATGAACGACGAGAGGGGCAAAAGTATCATCGATCACTCTATTTTCATATATCAATTATGATGGTTCATATATGAATGGGCCATCACTTATGTCTGTTCATGTATGTATGGTCAAAACCGAATGGTCAATTTATTATGTTGGTTCATATATAAATGTTATCCATTACTTCATCTTGTTGATGAATGGGTGAGCTATATGGATGTAACATATGCAAAGTGAATGGATGATTGTGATATATGGATGTAATATACGTGAATATGAATGAATGGATGGTTGAAAAGGATGGCCGCGATCATTTGCGATGAGATCTACATCATGGATGGTCATTTGACATTCCTCGTTTGCAATGTGTGAAAACTTGCAAGCATGTTGTTTCATGTTTGTGATGGGAGATTATCACATCAATGATATGCCATTGGCAATGAAGTTGTTTAACCATTTACACCGTGGGATGGTTCTGTAGTTGTGTTTCTACCAATTGGCGGTAGAACGCTTGGGTTGACCTAAATATCGTTGCCAAAATGATTGGGCTGGAGTTGGCTAACTAGAGTTCAGTAACATGTCACACTAGTATGGCGTCAAGTTGGATTTACATGATGGTTAGGGTTTCACCTCAAATCAAAGAGACGTTCAATGATGACATTGAAACCCTATGACTATACTTGGAATGTTGGATGATGATGTTGATGTCATGTTGGACATTTACATGTCGCATATGTGCTTAAGGACAAAAGTGAGTGTCAACATGTCACCGTAGTATTTTGGTGAGGGCCCAAATGAAAAACATGCACTTATTCCAAAATATGTTATTGAATAAATTGTGGATTCACTGAATTACATGAGTTATGAAAACTGGGCCATGGAGTTGGCCCTCAAATACAACCATTATGTAGATCGAAGGAAGAAAATATCATTTGGTTACATGCTTTAGTACAATAAATAAAATATCATCACTAGAATAATAAACATATTCAGAAAGCTCCTCTTGATCGTCATGGCAATATGGGCATTGGCAATTCATAGCCAAGAATGTCGATATACATTAGACAAGGCAAAGGTGATGGAATTGAGGGATCCAAGAGGTTTGAGCATGGACCATGGTGGTGGATGAGCATCAACGATTGAAACCACTGTAACCATTCATCTTTATACTTTCTCTTTTAGTGGTATCAATGATGGTGGCAGTAGTGAAGAGTTCCGTTCCCACATTTTTGTGAAGTATTTAGGTCTGGATTAATGGTATGGTGGTATTGATCCCGCCCCTCAACAAAAAAGGGTCAGGCAAGAAGACTTGATGTGTCTATGTCCAAGGTGGTAAAAGTTTTTAGTCTACCAAACTTTGTTCAGTTTGATACATCCTAACCCCATTAGTGTAATGTTTCGTCCTCCATTGGAATTAACTCCTGATTTTGTACATCTTGTTCTTCCCCAATTAGGCAAGACACTCGTGAGCTATGTTTGAAGATTGTACAATGATGATGAACCTTGCCGCAATAGAGGGAAACTTGCTTCCCCCTTTTGATAAAAATTCAGCCATTCTACCGATGATTGGCTACATATGAACTTTGGCCAACCATTAGATATGCAACCAGTAGTCAAAACATATGTACAATATATCAATGCAGAACCATCTACCATAGTATCTTCGTGCTTATCCAAATTAAATGATATGTTATTATTTTATTCTATTTAAAATGTGAACAAGTATTGGCCCAAAACCTACTCGGCCAGTGTTGGCTAGGATTCTAAAATTTAGGTGATACATTTAAACTTAAAGTTTGTTTCATTATTTATTGGGTTTGTCTATAGTTAAGCCGTATATAGTTAGCTACATTTTTTGCAAGCCCTTTTGGATATAGATCCACATTATTTCAAAAACACCAAGATCTACAAATCATTATATTAAGATACAGAGAAATATATTACAAGAGGGTGGTGTTAATGTGGGCACAAATGCCACACATACTGAACTCCATAGAAATACAAGAAAGGGCCTACATCCTCTGAAATACCACGATGTTGTTTAGCTCTCTGTAGGAAGAAGTTAGCCTAGAAATGCTTAACCACTCAGTTGTTATGATATCATTTTATCACCGATGACACGGCATTGTAGTCAAGCCATATGTAGTGAAGCATAAATGAGACTGTCAAGTTGAAGTCCTGCCTTCCTCCATTGGAACGCACTCGTTGAGGCAGCACTACAGGGAGTATATCACAACATTGTCTTTGAGAAGGCCAATTAGCCCTCAATTCCCTCAAGCCATTGAACCAGAACTCACATGCAAATATCTGAAGTCTCAAGATGCTCTTCACCAATTGTAGAATGCCCTTCAGTTGGAAAACCATACTCTCATCAGGACAGTCAAGTATCCAACAAGGGTCCTTTCAGGTGAACCACATGAAGAATAGTGCCTCGATGGTGCCTAGTTTTTTCAGATAAGGATTGCTCCTCGCTACTTATGTGGTACCACAATGAAGGCATGGCACTATCATGAGCTTAATGAACCATTTTAGGTCCACTTATATAGCATCATATCTTCTATATCCACTTATATATCATCACATCTTACATGTCCACTTTGGGATGCCTATTATGTAGTGAGATCTAAAATAGCAAGAAATATTTGATAGTTGGGATGGACAACTTTCCCAAGGATGAGTAATGTGTGTGTGTGTGTGTGTGTGTGTGTGTGTGTGTGTGTTACTCTACAACATAGTAGTAATTGATTACTCTTTGAATAACTGCTTAATCAACCATGACATGGACACATTGGACTCAACACATTTATGGAATCTGGCTAACAATCTTTCCATACAAGAATTCATTTTCCCTTTCCTAAGAAGAACTTAACAAGTATGTAAAATAACTTAAAATAGCTTAGAAGCATAAATTGAAACCTTGGTTTTCCATTCCTCTCTTGAGCATTGTAGCCGAAGGCATTTGATACACTTGGAATCATTATGAAATGTCGGATTGTGGAGGCCAAGATTTCTTAATGATTGTATCCTAGGTAACTAGAGACCACTCGCCCTTGCCATCATGCCCTATTTTGCACCAAAATCCCCTATGAGAGGTGTCGATAGTACTTAATTAACCATGGATAGAGGTTCACCTAGATCATTTATAACTATGGCTGATAACATGGGTGTTTTTCAAATATGACTCCTTGTCATTGGAGAGCATCAGAGCTTTCTAACTAGTCGGTAGATGTGTGATCTTCTCCAACATCATTTGAATGTTTAGATGGAAACAGAAGACATTGAAATGGGGTTGCCAATCTTTCTCAAATAACGATTGGTTGATGATAGATGTTTACATGATTGATGTCATACTCGGGTGTTCATAAAGCGGCGAATGACTACTAAGGAGGTATAATGTATGAGGAAAAGGATCATAACATAGGAATTCCTGGGGTCTCTCAGGATCGCAAGTAGTCATGGTAGGTAGGCACTCGGAGGAAAAAGGATGAAGGTTTAGGGAATACATGATCCTAACTTATCTAGGAGATTTTTCCTAGTTAGTGACCATGGTGATACCATATTGAAGATTGAACACTTGCCAGCGGAGAAGGTGTCACTATATAAGGACCTAGAGCCCCATGCCAAAAGAAGAGACCATTTCAATTAATCAGTAATGTAAGATCTTGTCGGTAGTTCAAATATATCCCCTGCACTTATTTTAAACACATCTGGATATCATTATACACTAGCAATAAATAGGGCTATTAGCCGTCTCGTGGTCCTGAACTCATGTAAGAGTACCATATTCTTAGTCTCCTATGCAATCCTCTTGGATTCTAAACCCCCTTTCTATTATCTCTACATGATCATTTTCATGATCTAAACATTGGTGCCGAACTCGTCATCGACATCAAAAGCATTAAACTAAATATTACAACTCGGGGTCTGGGTATCAAATCATTTCTATGATGTTCTTCGTGTAATTGGTGGTATCTTCCACATGTTATAGTAAGTTAGACCCAAACCACCATTACCCCACTAAAACCACCATTGTCATCTTACCCTTATATTGTCATGGCAACGGAACCCTTGAACTACACATCGCCACCATTAGCTTACCAGGCTCACCTCTTTACTCTCACATTCTCCATACATAAAAGTTTTACCTTTTGTAAGATAGCAAAAATAATAATTATGCTTTCATACTAGCCATGATGAAGCCAATGACAAGGTAGACTACAATGGAACAAATATGGATTCTGTGAAGGGCACATTTGGGTAAAAGGGCACTTAGCATTGAAGATTTGCCGACCAAATCTCGGTCCTCACTAGCTTGACATTGAAATCATTGTTTCTTGGATGCCCATGCATGTGATCAGATGCGTCGCCACTACTTGAAATCAAAAAATCAAGACTATGTGGGGAAATGGTCAAGAGAGGCCAAGAGATGTGTGCTCTAAAATCTTACACTAGTTTAGGATGCTAGTAACAATACCACCTAGAGCAAAAAACTGACAAGTTCTACTAGAGAGAATAAGCAAAGGCCAAATTTGAACACCTCAAGAAACTCCTACAATACAACCCACAGTTGGCAACCATGGCACAGTCAGAGCCATTCTCGCCATTTAATATCTGCCACTACCCAGGTTGTCACCGCGGTCATGGCTATGGAAAGAGAGGAGCAAGGTAAGGCATAGCGGGTTTAGCACTCAGTCTACTATGTCAGTGAAGTGCTGACACCATGCAAGAATCAGTACCCACACTACCAGAAAATCATGTACTACATGTTCATGTCAGACCGCAAGTTGCTCCACTACTTCCAACCCAACATCATCATGTTAGTCAGCCATGCCCCGGCGAAGAAGGTCGCTAGCTCTTGCAAAAAATTCATGCGAGGGCATGCGGTCATCGCGCAACCCCATGAACATTGGTGGGCATGGCTTCTTCTAGCCTCACGCCTCCTGTGACACTAAAGAGATCGTCCGTAGGTGTGTCGGCTGTCAACAACTCACAGAAGTCACACATGCAGACCACCGCCCGCAAAACAATACCTCTGATATGGCCATTCTCTATATGGGGGCTGCATAGGGTGGGGCCCCTCGCGACAATTCCAGGCAGCTTCAAGTTCCTTCTAGTCACCACTGACAAATTGACAAAGTGGATAGGGGCCAAGACCATTATGAATGTTGAGGCCGACACAACGACCAAGTTCATCTCTAGCATTACACATAGATTGAGCGTGCCCCAAAATATCATTACTGACAATGGCACGGACTTCACAGCAGACACATTCGAGGGATTCTTCCAAAATTGGAGAAGCCAAATAGATTAGTACTCAATCTCACACCTGCAGTCCAACAGACAGGTAGAGCGAGCCAACTGGCTAATCATGCAAGGTCTGAAGCCTTGGCTCATCACCCTTCTGATGCAAGCAAAAGGAAAGTGGGTTGACGAGCTCCCATTCTTTCTCTGGAGCCTCTTAATGATGCCAAGCCACTCCATCAGCTACACACCTTTCTTTATGGTAAATGGGGCAGAGGTCGTAGTACCTTCTGATATAGTGTACAACTCCTCGTCCATTGCGTGCACGACGAGGATGCCACAGAAGAATCTAGGAAGGACAACATCAATGCCAAAGAAGAACCAGGCTCATTTCCTTCGAGCACATAACCGTCTACCATTAGAAGTTGTGCTAGTACCAAGGCGACTTGTCCAGGCTCGTGAGTTCAACAACAGCAACATTATCTCCACCTCGAGCAGAAGTCATGGAAGAACAAGTTCTCATCCCCATGGAAGGGAACCTACATCATTCATGAAGCCCACAGCAATAGGGCCTACTACCATCGCAATCGCAAGAAAGGTCGGGTTACAATGCGTGCCTAGAATGTTGCTGAGCTATGTCTCTTTTATGCAGAAGTTGCCTTTAGCGATTGACGGTGTCCTGGACTAGGGGGTACTCACCACGTCGTCTCCCGATCTATTAGATTGGGCCGAGGACCCCCGTGACCGTATACTCATGGGCCAGTTCGGACGGCTACCGCATACAAGGAAGATTCCACAAGACTTGGCGATCAAGACAAGGACTTCTCCCCACCGGCGTATTCGGCTAGGACTCTTGTTATCCTAGGCCTCCGGTGCATTATATAAACCGAGGTCAGGCTAGTCGATAGATATACAATATATACAACAATCATATCATAGGCTAGCTTCTAGGGTTTAGCCTCTACGATCTCGTGGTAAATCAACTCTTGTAATACTCATATCATCAATATCAATCAAGCAGGACGTAGAGTATTACCTCCATCAAGAGGGCCCAAACCTGGGTAAACATCGTGTCCCCTGCCTCCTGTTACCATCGATCCTAGACGCACAGTTCGGGACCCCTTACCCGAGATCCGCAGGTATTGACACCGACATTGGTGCTTTCATTGAGAGTTCTGCTGTGTGATCGACAAAAGGATCGATAGCTCGCCTGCAGATCAACTGCGACTTTGGCATCTTCGTCACCAGCTCGACTGGTCACCTCGGTTCGACCAAGAACTGCGCCCCGTGTTCGGATCACCATGTCCGGATGAGGGCCTTCATCAAACATCAACTCCGATCTCTATCAAGATCACGGAGGAATCATCTATGGAGCTCGGGGGCTCAACGTCAACATTGCCCTCAAGCGACTGTGCTGTTTTTCTGGACAGCAAACTCGTATCTACCACCACCACCTCCTCGAGTATCGCTTTGACGATCGCTTTGGTGGAATTGTGCGGAATTGAGTCTACAACAATCCTGGAAAATTTCGTCGAGTTCCGATGGAGGAATCTCTGGCAATCCACGATATACCGGAGCCCTGTCAAATCTGGACAGGAATTTGGATGAATTTAGGGCGTGGTGTCCAGCTTCTATCTCGGACGTCCTTTGGAAGATCCAACCGTTGATCCGCTGCGGAATTCCTATATCTACCACCTCTCAAAATTTCGGCTCGATCCGACCGTCCAAACTCCGGGAACCTTCCGATTAGTGCATCACTTTTCGGATCTGTTTTCTGCGCGAAAACGAATCTGACCCGAGTTCATCTTTTTTATGAACAGGATTTCGGACATCCCTTTTGAAGGAAGTTTTGTATGGGGTATTGTGTTTTGTTCCCGAACACATCTCACTAACTGTAAGATCTTTTGAACATGATCTTCAACATCATGCTGGTGTCAAACCAGTCCGGCAATATTACTCCACGGCTGTCGACCTGCGCTAGATACGGCGTCACTTTGTTGAGCCGAGCTCAACTTCTTTGGATCATCATCTCGGCAAGCCGAACAAGAGCACGGCATCGCGAAGGATAAATCATCACCAACATCGCCGCCCCACGGATTACACGGAGTGGGCATACCGGCATCGCCGCACGGTCGCTTCATCAAGCCGGCATCGACCACGTCACGACCTGCATCGACAGGGCCGCACTATTGCTTCTTCAAGCTGGTGTCCATCATGACGACCTACTTCGACTCATCGGCTGACATCGAGGCTTCGACATCTCGGCTGGACCGGGGGCTTCGCCATCTCTTCATCAACCTACTCCGGACACTTCGGCGTCACCAGCCGACCAGCTCCGTCACGTTAGCTGGGCCGAGGGCTTTCCCTCGGCGAGTCAACCTTTACCAGCATTGCCATGCCGTCGTTTTATCGCTCGTCAGGCAATGGGTGTGCGGAGCAGGTCCCAATTTTAGGAATCACCTTCCTTCGGATTGCTACAACAAATAAACCAGGTGTTATTAATCTCAGTATTTTTTGCTTATTTGGGTTCATTTTTCCCAAGGAATTATTACTCTGGTTTGTCCGTCATATGTACACGGGTCTATCAAATGGTGGCTGCATTAATGACAGTCGCATGGTGGTTCGGTCAGTTTCCGTACATAGTCCGGCGAACGCCGCACTCGAAGCTCGGACCGACCTGCGAATTCAGGCTTTGCCACGCCTTTACCGTATCACGCCGACGCCCTGCATCAACTTGACTTCGGCGCCAGGCCATATTTCTTTTATTACTCACCTTGCATAAATTATTTATTATGCAACGTTTTTTTTAATTATCATTATTACTATTATCTCCAGTTTGCACTATTTTTGTGCACAGGAAAATGATCCGGGGACTTCGGCGTCACTCTGCCGGTCTGCATTGATCGTGCTATGTCACCACTTCGGCGTGTCAAGCTCTCCGCTCCGCCACCTCGGGACCGGCTTGAGGGATGGAACCTTGCCCCACATCAAGCTCGGACCGCATCAGCAATACCGAACACATTAACCAGCTAAGTCGCTTTCATGCTCAAAGCTTTAATTTCTAACTTGCGTTCGGTTCGACCAAGCATTATATTTTTTTGGAAAAAAGTTGCTTCTAAAAAATTGCCTTGTCCAAACTTTGTTTGTGACGCATAAATTCAAATACCCCGTTTACTTGGGGGCTTCCTTTATGAAGCTTTTCCTATTGCATATGATTATACTTGTACGGCTTCGTTCCTTATTCGTGTATTACGCCACAATATGCACCACGTTGACTTAAGCGATTTGCAAGCTAGGTTGCCTCGCTCCTGTGTTTACCCCTACGTTCCCGATTGTTCGGCTAGGGAGTAAAGGGAGCACCTCTGCGATTGTCATGATCGGGTCACCCGAGCCGGATCTCAGACTGGGTGAAGCCGAAAGCTAGCGCTCTTATAGTTATTCAATGATGGTCGGCACACAACGGAACTCATGAGTATAAAAAATCTATTGCACAAGTCTCATAATAACAATGAGCACCGAAGAAAGGTATCGGTGGGGGTACTATTTTCTTCGAAGATGCTTCTTACTTTTCGCAGTAATATAGCATAAGTTCCCTGAGCGCGCTTTGTCTGTTACAGCCTTATGGCCTGACTGCCTGGTTATTGGAAACACCGTCGATATTCTCGACCGATGGAGTACATAACACTTTTCGGTCCTTAACCGAAGAGGGAGAAGCCGACGGTCGGTTAAGACGCGTTTAAAGTTCGGTTGAACATAGATATGATATAAGTACTTCGGTACATGCAATCATTCTTCTACCCAAGTCACTTGGGGGCTCTTAAGTTTATTTGAGCCGTTTTATAATAAGTGTTCTTCTTCTCAGTCGTCGCAAAGTTCTATTATTATTATTATTATTTATCACTCCTTTTTTCGACGCGAGTGTGTGGTCACTAGCCGGGGAGCCTAATTTCTCTCTCAAAGCCGCTAGAGTTTAGTTTGCTAAACTGGCCTAATGAGAAGTACTCCGCCCTCGGGATAGGAGGTTGAAGCCGTAGGCTGACTCGCTCGAAGTCTTGAGATAGGATGTGTCATGTTAAAGGATGACAGAAGCACTTCTTTTTTCTAAGACCAATTTTCGGATTGGCACCGAACACTTGATCTTGTTCGGACGTCATGTTTTTACTAACGTTTCTTGGTTTTCCAAGCTTTTTGGCACTTTTAAACTATTTGTGCTTTTCCAGCATTAGTCTCGCAGTGCAACGCCGGACACCTTTAGGGATTCGGCAAAAACATTCTCAGATATTGCTATATATGCATCGGTTTCGATTTGTGTCTTCGGTCAATAGTTGGGTTGCCCGGCTCCTGCACTTGCTTCCTACGTTCCGTTTTGTTCGCCTAGGCGTGCAAAGGGAGAACCACTGCGATTGTGCTTCCAGCTCACATGGTTAAGCACCTTAGTGGAGAAAGCTGAAAACTGACTGTCACAATAAGCGTAAACTGGTCAGCGATCCGATGACTATGACGGGCCATTCATAACATTGGCCGAAGTGTTTACGGCTTGACCTCGACTGTCGCCGAACACTACCGGGGGCTATTAACTGGCCTCCCAAACTAAATCCTCGATATTTTGCTCTTACATTCGAGCTGAGGTTTCATGATCATGCTTAGCATGACAACCCAAAGAAAGGAACCGATAGCGGGACTATTTTCTTTGGAATACATTTCTTCTGTTAAACAGTAATATAACATATCTCTCTGCGTACCTTTGTTTATAAAACCGTGTGGCCAGATTGCCTTGTTTGTCGTAAATCTTTGCCCTCATAAAGGCTTTATAAAGTATGACAAACACTCCTCGGCTACTGGCCAAGGAGGTGGAAGCCGATGGTCGGTCAACAAAGTTTTGTACAATGCGGATCCGAGCATTAATGACATAAAGTACTTGGATACATAGAATCATTACACATAATTTGTGATTTTACTATGGATATTGATCCTTAATTCGGCCACCAGTGCCCGCATTAAGGCTCGGGGGCTACTGGCTTCGGGCTTATTATTTACAAATATTAAAGGGGCACATCGATCCCCTGATCTGGTGTTGCCACCCGACCAGTGTCTCGGGGGCTACTGCATTGCTTGTCCAATGCAGAAAATTTTATGTGCAATATAGTTTCCGAGGAGATTTTGATCCTCAGGTTGGTCGGCCGCACCCAACCTGAGTCTTGAGGACTGAGCACGCCGTTTTTGTGTCCCGAAGTATTCTGCCGAGCTAGGACTTGATCCTCAGGCTGATTTTGCAAATCAACCTGAGTCTCAGCGGCTACTGGGATCAGCGGTCTTATGTCATCCTTCATGTGCATCTCGGGTTTTAGACCGATACACACCTTGAGGGCTACTGGCTATATATCTCGGTAGAGAATAAATTGCACCAATAAAAAATATTGACAAAAAATTGGCCCATAGTCAGGGTGGTGCACCACCTCGGAAGCAGTCCGGCATAAAGCTCGGGCGCTAGTGGCTGGCTCCATAGAGGGCATTTCTGGCATTAAGCTCGGCTAAACTCCTTCAACTTTTTTGAACCAAGGTGATATGACACCTCGGATATAGTCTGGCATTGGAGCCTGGACACAGTCCGGCGTTGGAGCTCGGATATATTTCGGTGTTGGAGCTCGGATATACAGTCCGGCGTTGGAGCTTGGATACATAGTCCGGCGTTGGAGCTCGGATACATTCCGGCGCTAGAGCTGGGAAGCGGTCCGGCGTTGGTGCTCGGCTGCAAAAGATACCTCGAATGCAGTCCGGCGTTGGAGCTCGGACGCAAGAGGACCCTGCCTCACGGGAACAACTTCAAACCCGAGGTGTGGCATAAAAATAAACAAGGTATTGATAAAGGCCGGAAACTTAAAGGGGCTCCTCGGATACCCGACGTGTAAACTCGTCGAATGCATTTCAGCGATCCTCAAGATCGAAGATAAAGAAGATTTGTTGAACCAGTTTTCAAGACCAGTAACCGAAGATGAAGAACAGTTCGGAAGAATCGAGGAGCGTCCCTAACTTGAAGACCGGTTCAGGGGGCTACTGACGGTGTCCTGGACTAGGGGGTACTCACCACGGCGTCTCCCGATCTATTAGATTGGGCCGAGGACCCCCGTGGCCGTATACTCATGGGCCAGTTCGGACGGCTACCGCATACAAGGAAGATTCCACAAGACTTGGCGATCAAGACAAGGACTTCTCCCCACCGGTGTATTCGGCTAGGACTCTTGTTATCCTAGGCCTCCGGTGCATTATATAAACCGAGGCCAGGCTAGTCGATAGATATACAATATATACAACAATCATACCATAGGCTAGCTTCTAGGGTTTTAGCCTCTACGATCTCGTGGTAGATCAACTCTTGTAATACTCATATCATCAATATCAATCAAGCATGACGTAGGGTATTACCTCCATCAAGAGGGCCCGAACCTGGGTAAACATCGTGTCCCCTACCTCCTGTTACCATCGATCCTAGACGCACAGTTCAGGACCCTTTACCCGAGATCCGCCGGTTTTGACACCGACAGCGATCATGTTTTTTAGCGTATATGTTTTGGCTCGATCCAAATAAACTGGTCAAGAAAGGAATCATTGCTACTCTCCCGTATTGGTCTACTATCTCAATTGATAAATCAACAACGAACATCCTGGGATAGACCAAGAGGTGGAAGCAAATGTAACTCTCTGCTCGCCTGGATCAGGGGTTGCATATTGTGCATAGCGGACCTCTCCACGACCACCACAGAGGTTGCATCGTTCATTCCCTCTACTTGTCCGAACCCAGGGGCTACTATGTCATTACCGACCTCCTAGTGTCACCGACACATGGCTGCATCGACGTAAGACATAACCACTGAAAATAACGATGGTCCCCTCCCATAGGGCATAACCACGGGAAGCCGGATACTAGAAATATTCTTGGTCATCCCGGCTCCTAACATAAACATAAAGACAAAGAACCTTAGGCAATATCATAAGCTTGGTCAGGAGCAAAGCAAGTTTCACACTAATATTAAATTCAAGTGCGCTAAAAATGCATAAAACTGAATTTTTATGCGTGTAACATAGGCCACAAAGGTCATCCTATCTTTTCAGGCTACTCCATGCCTACATCCAGGTCGCAATTTGCCGCCACCATCTTAGCTGGATCCTTCACTTACTCGAAGAACTCCAAAACTTGGCAGTCCTCGGGAAACGAAGTAGCGACGATCATCATGGAAATACCCGGATGGTGCGCCTTAAGCAGTGCGAGGACAATCCGGGCTCCTTCAAAAGGTCCATTATAGCCCACAAGCAAACTTCTACCATGCACGGGTCCCACATTGACCCCAGTATCCGAATAAGGGCCTTTTCCAACTACTGCCACAAGGGTACAACCATACTCAAACTCTCCTTGCCAAAGAAGATGTCCATCTCCAGCACGCAAAAGGGAATAAAAATACCCTAACATAAAAATTCTTGAGACAAATTGATCAGGAGGAAACTTACAAACATTTCATAGCTTCAACAAGATTTTTAGCACGCACTTACATGCGGCTCCTCCAACTCCAGGGAAGCTTGTCGACCGACCTCATGTAAGGGAGCAGCTTCCGCAATGACTAATGTGCACTTTCAAGCCTTTGTAGTAGCCAGGTCGGTTCTGAGCGTCATGACGCACTACTGGAGCACACCCTCCGCACATCACTTTTCTTTGAGAAGGTCACAGAGGTTGGAAATATATTTTTTGGACTCCACTATAGACTTGGCATGGGAAATTACTCCAGACACAAACGGGCCTCTTTGAGATCGGCATTAGTGATAGAGCATATCATTCGCTTCTTTCCATGCTAGGCCTCATAATACTGTTTTTCTGCTACATCATACAATAGAATATATTGATGTCATCTGCAAGCTTATCACATAATAAGGTAGCATAGGCAACTCTACTGATAGAAGGATCATCAATGGAGTCCTCCAAGATAGCGGTTTGGGACCTCCCTTCAACCAGTAACCGTCAAAGCTCTTCGGCCTCAGCTTTAAGCCGGTCCTTGCACTGACGCAGTACCTACGGAACCGAAACAAGTCAAAAATTCATGTCTGGGGCTAACGGTCAAACAAGACCTACAAGGATCGGGGTCTAATGGGAATAGGAAGCGCTACTCTAAGGTATTACCTCCATTCTAGGATAGATCTTTGCCCAAGTCTCTTGAAAGCATTTCCTAAGGCTCGGGCGCGCTTGCTGCTCTCTCGTACAGTGACATCCATCTCCTCAAGAATGACATGACCGTCAACTTCCTCTTCAGGCATGAAGGAAGGGCTGGAGGATGGTATGCCTGCAGGACGGGTCTCTAGCTCTGATGACCCCCCCCCCTCCATAGTGCTTAGACCCATGGCTTCATTGGTAGCTCTGAAGGAGAACTTGTGACCGCCATCATAGGCGGACTCTTTTCATGCCTCCTGATAGGCGAGCGCTCTCTATGCCCCGTAGAGACCGCAGTCTCCTGTGCAAGACCGTTAACAAACTCCAAGGGGATCATGACAAGGGAGACCACCTCCCAAAACAAAAGGAAAATAACCAAGGGAATGAACACATGTGGAGGCTCCCGGTTCGCCAATTTATTCTTTGGTCGAGGTGACCAGCAACAATGCTTTAGCATCACGACACCGGACAAGAGAAGATGACTTAAAATAATGACAAGTGCATACTCAGGTGGCGGTTTCTGTGCTCCGATGTTGGGGCATTTTCGCAAAATGGGAGAACAAAAAGGGATCTACGCCTATGAATTCATTGCATGAGAAGGCGACATCGACGGGCACGTCTCTGATGCAACAATGGGCCCACTGTGAATTCCGATCGAGGCTCTAGAGTGTTGACAGGCTGCGCCGGATGGGTCACCACGGCCTACTTTTGAACCTCTACTGGGATGATAGTCTGGGTCAACTGGACCATTGATGACTCCCTTTGGGGCGCCTCGTTTCTTGTGGCCAACGACAAAGTGTTCATCCTCTTCGGTCCCTCTCGCGGTTTCTTCAAATGTGTCATGGCCTGCGCAGATTGCTGTTGCGACATACATGCTAACACTGCTGATACCTCACGGCAAGGCTATGGGGCTCCAAAAAATAGGCTTTGAAAGTTTGGGCATGAGGCAAAAGTAACATATCAATCAATCCGAAAGTGGTCAAGTAGTAAAGCAAGAAAATTGCGCTGACCTTGCTTGGAGAGTTACCCCAATGAAAGGGTTCTGTCGTGACCTCTGGGAAGATCTCATCCATGGGCACGTGGATCACAAAGTACATGTGCGACTTCAACTCAGATTGTGAGACCTTCTGGCTGTTGGGACGACAGGGGTCATTCCGAACTCTGTACTCATACATTGGGTGCTCCTTTCATGCCAGTGGCAAGATGTTCCTCTCTATCCACGTCTTCAAGATCTACATACCTGTAAGCCCTACGTCCTTGAGCTGGTAAACCACCTCCACCAACTTAGTGTTTTTCATGGAGAGCATGTTCGTCGAGCTCTAAGATTGTAGCTCTTGTGGCGGTTCATTTGTGAAAACATGCAATCTCATCTCCTTATGTATCTTTGGGAGGTCTAAAGCATAAAACCAATCTCATTGCCATGACTCTATCATCTGTGACATTGGTAGCTTGAAGTATCTAGAGCCTGGACAAGGTTGAATGACCGCTCTGCCACAATCTGGAGTCTAGCCATTCTCCTTGTGAGGTGTCACTTCAAAGAAATAGCGCCGGAAGGCCAAAATGTAGGGTTGTTCCAAGAAAGCACTCACATAGGGTAATGAAAGAGGCAAGATGTAAAACCCTGTTTGGGGTGAGATGATGGAGTTGGCACTCATAGTAGGTCAAAATCCTTCGGACAAAGCTGTGTCGAGGCAGGGAGAGGCTACGGCGGATGAAGGAAGTATGGATGGCCAGTTTCCAATGCTAAGGCTCCGGGACCCTGTCCAATGACTACATGGCAAGCCATGACAAAACACTCCTGACCACCCTGGGTCTGTGCTTCTCCGCCGCAATGGAGGATGAATATTATAAGAATTGGAGGAAGGAGATGTGCTATTTGTGCTTACCTCCATCGGTTTGTAATGCCATGTAAGGATGTGAACCATCGGCATGACTCCTGAAGATTGCACCAAAACAAGAAGCAACACGTGGAGCGTTGGCTTGGGAGACGGGTGCAAAACTACCACTGTCACACAGTTCGGGCCTTGGCCTGTGGTCGAGAGCCTCTTCAGCGGCCCAACTGAGTGCTCCAATTTTGACTCTTCTCTGATGCAGGGATGTTCTGGCAGGCCATGGACACAAGGGACTCGCTACTTCAAGTCGGGTGCGACGAAGGTTGTGAACCTGGAGGCTATGGGCCGAAGGCCCTGTGAGATCACCATGCCTAGAGACATTACGATAAGCCCAAGTATTTTGAAGATTGGACTGGAAGGTCGCGCATCCGCAGAGCCCCAAGAATGCCTAAAGTTGTGCAAACGCTAGCTCTCTGTAAACATTAGGAGCCCATGTGGGTTCTCGTCCCCCAACATACTAAGACATTCCAACTATAAACAAGCTCGATAGCTACAGACACTACGATTCACTGGAGGTGGCTTGCCTAAGGGAAGCTCGGCAGCAGCCCACCATGGGTCCACATGGCCTAAAAGGAGCCTGGCGAAAGGAGGGATCCTGGAGGCCTGGAAGGAGCTCAATATCATCTAGGAGTGCAAGCCAAGCAAGGTGGCGGTTGGAGGTCGGTTAGATTCATGTATACCCTAGCCCTCGTCATCTGTATAAGACCGGTCATGAGGGTTAGCGAGGCCATCTACTCTTGTAGAAACATACTCTTAGTAGTCACAGATCATCCCCCCATTATAACCCTCGCACGAGGCACTCAACCATAAATACAAAAATAAAAATACGATGTAGGGTGTTACCCCTCAAGGGAGGCCCGAACCTGCGTAACTTCCTCATGTGATTTTCGATCTGCTACTTCCGGCCACGTTCGCCACCCTGCCAAAGGTTCTGATAGTTTCACCTACAGTTAGATAGTATAACAACTAGGAATAAGTCAACTACAATCCCGCACCAAGTGCACGAGGCACCCATCTTAAGTTTAGGTACTTAACAAAATATGTGAATATAGTGCTAGGGATACATGTAACTAAACACATGGCCAAATCTTAGTTTCATGCCCCAAAGTGGAAATGAAAAAATTAAAATATACACATCAATAGAGAAAAAGCAAGAACTAAAGGACATGTTCATGAATTTCTGTAAGACATTTCATCACTAGAAATATAACATCTCAACTTCCAAATAGAAAAATATGGTAACTTCAAATTGTGAAGAAGATTAACCATGATATAAGACCTCCATCTTATTGTTCCACCTGAATTATATACCACTTCATGACATCTCCTTATATATTAATTTCCATTGATCTTTTAAAGGAATTATTGGGGACCATCCTCATTATGCATTTTATTATGGATATGTCTTAATAAATTCAATCATCTAAGATCTACCATCAACTATTCATTGAAAACACCGGAACTCGGCCATGAGGACGGGTATGTATTCAAATTGGTCCACTTATTTACAAATGGAAAACTATTGACACATTGTAAATAATATCATTGTCTTAACACTTGCATGTTGTACTATATATTACAATGATAAGAGCCACGTACCCAAGTTATGGCAGTTTCTTCGTCAAAAGTGTTCCCCGTGAATGAACTGGGCCCCTGCAGGAATGATGGCACCATTGTAAATCATATGGTATATTTGATGCATCGATATGTGAATGTTTTCTTGCTACCCTAGCAAATGGCCCCTTCACTTTTGTTTTGGTATTTCATTTGGGACTATAGAATATTAAACTAAACACTTCTTTTTGTGCGCCTAGATTCTCATGAACTATGAATTTTGCATGATCCAAGGGCTAGTATGGTCGATACCTCAAGTAAATAAGGAAGTAAATATTTATGGAATATTCTCTTTAAAATCATGGTAAACTAGGTAGACATTTAATTACTAAAATAATCTTTGGAATAATGTTAAATATTATACTCCATTTAAAAATATTATTCATAAGATGGACATATAATTATTGAAATATTTAAGTAGAAATTAATGATAACAATCTCACCGGGGAAATTTATATATTGGAGGTATTAATTTATGAGATATCCAAATTCAAGAACTATAAATGCTCAATTCGATAGATATTGTAAATGGATTGTGCGGACCACTCTCTTTTTAGGAATATCTTTTTGTGATTGTATCCTATTAAGTTCAGATCATCTAAAGATCTAGCACAAATAATGCAACCAAAACACTAGAAACCATCCATGAGAATTGTTGACCCGCAAAACAGAAAACAATAGAGTATATTTTAATAGGTTTACAACAAAAATCAACCTACACAATGTGAGCAATATTATTGTTTTAACACATGCATGCAGTATTGGGGTGAATTTGGTAAGGTGAATCAAACCTACTGTAAAATTTGTAAACTATAACAAATAACGTTCAAATAAATTTAAAATACTCCCAACTAAAGTTCGTGAATTTAGATGGCTTACCAGTTAAAACTCGTCCAAGACAAATTGAGATTGAAGTCTTTAAAATTCCAAGAAGATCTTTGAGAGAATCTATAAAGAACAACAATTCCATAATGTTTAAAAAGGCAATAAATTTCCATAAGGATGGATCTACTCGGAGTAAGAAATTTGCACCTTTCTCTTCGCGATGGAAATAGATAGATAGATATAGAGAGGGAGGAAGGGAGGGTGAGAGACAGAGTTTGTGTAAGGGAGAGAGACCAATGTGCAAAAAAATAAGGAACTATCTGTATTTATGTACTCATGAAATGCATATATTCTCATTAAAACATATGTATTTACGCATTAAAAGCATATGTATTTACTAATGAAAAAGCATATACATATATATATATATACTCATTAAAAGCATCATTAATAAGGTAGAAATTTAATAAAAAAAATATTCATTGAAAGAAAATTAATGATTATATTCATTAAGAGCAAGGTTGTTTATAAGATAGACATCGATGAGAATTGTTGACCCGCAAAGCAGAAAACAATAGAGTATTTTTTAATAGGTTTACAACAAAAATCAACCTACACAATGTAAGTAATAGTATTGTTTAAACACATGCATGCAGTATTGGGGTGAATTTGGTAAGGTGAATCAAACCTACTGTAAAATTTGTAAACTATAACAAATAACTTTCAAATAAATTTAAAATACTACCAACTAAAGTTCGTGAATTTAGATGGCTTACCAGTTAAAACTCGTCCGAGACAAATTGAGATTGAAGTATTTAAGATTCCCAAGAAGATCTTTGAGAGAATCTATAAAGAACAACACTTGCATAATGTTTAAAAAGGCAATAAATTTCCATAAGGACGGATCTACTCGGAGTAAGAAATTTGCACCTTTCTCTTCGCGAAGGAAATAGATAGATAGATATAGAGAGGGTGGAAGGGAGGGTGAGAGACATAATTTGTGTAAGGGAGAGAGAGCAATGTGCAAGAAAATAAGGAACTATTTGTATATATATATACTCATGAAATGCATATATACTCATTAAAACATATGTACGTACGCATTAAAAGCATATGTATTTACTAATGAAAAAGCATATACATATATATATATATATATATATACTCATTAAAAGCATCATTAATAAGGTAGAAATTTAATAAAAAATATTCCTTGGAAGAAAATTAATGATTATATTCATTAAGAGCGAGGTTGTTTATAAGATAGACATCCATGAGAATTTTTGACCCGCAAAACAGAAAATAATAGAGTATTTTTTAATAGGTTTACAACAAAAATCAACCTACACAATGTAAGAAATATTATTGTTTTAACACATGCATGCAGTATTGGGGTGAATTTGGTAAGGTGAATCAAACCTACTATATAATTTGTAAACTATAACAAATAACTTTCAAATAAATTTAAAATACTCCCAACTAAAGATCGTGAATTGAGATGGCTTACCAGTTAAAACTCGTCCGAGACAAATCGAGATTGAAGTCTTTAAAATTCCCAAGAAGATCTTTGAGAGAATCTATAAAGAACAACACTTGCATAATGTTTAAAAAGGCAATAAATTTCCATAAGGACGGATCTACTCGGGGTAAGAAATTTGCACCTTTCTCTTCGTGATGGAAATAGATAGATAGATATAGAGAGGAAGGAAGGGAGGGTGAGAGACAAAGTTTGTGTAAGGGAGAGAGAGCAATGTGCAAGAAAATAAGGAACTATCTGTATATATATACTCATGAAATGCATATATACTCATTAAAACATATGTATTTACGCATTCAAAGCAAATGTATTTACTAATGAAAAAGCATATACATATATATACTCATTAAAAGCATCATTAATAAGGTATAAATTTAATAAAAACATATTCCTTGGAAGAAAATTAATGATTATATTCATTAAGAGCAAGGTTGTTTATAAGATAGACATCCATGAGAATTGTTGACCCGCAAAACAGAAAACAATAGAGTATTGCTTAATAGGTTTACAATAAAAATCAACCTAAACAATGTAAGCAATAGTATTGTTTTAACACCTGCATGAAGTATTGGGGTGAATTTGGTAAGGTGAATCAAAACTACTGTAAAATTTGTAAGCTATAACAAATAACTTTCAAATAAATTTAAAATACTCCCAACTAAAGTTCATGAATTTAGATGGCTTACCAGTTAAAACTCGTCCGAGACAAATCTAGATTGAAGTCTTTAAAATTCCCAAGAAGATCTTTGAGAGAATCTATAAAGAACAACACTTGCATAATGTTTAAAAAGGCAATAAATTTCCATAAGGACGGATCTACTCGAAGTAAGAAATTTGCACCTTTCTCTTCGCGATGGAAATAGATAAATAGATATAGAGAGGGAGGAAGGGAGGGTGAGAGACAGAGTTTGTGTAAGGGAGAGAGAGCAATGTGCAAGAAAATAAGGCACTATATGTATATATATACTCATGAAATGCATATATACTCATTAAACATATGTATTTACGCATTAAAGCATATGTATTTACTAATGAAAAAGCATATACATATATATACTCATTAAACGCATCACTAATATGGTAGAAATTTAATAAAAAATATTCCTTGGAAGAAAATTAATGATTATATTCATTAAGAGCAAGGTTGTTTATAAGATAGACATCCATGAGAATTGTTGACCCGCAAAACAGAAAACAATAGAGTATTTTTTAATAGGTTTACAACAAAAATCAACCTACACAATGTAAGCAATAGTATTGTTTTATCACATGCATGCAGTATTGGGGTGAATTTGGTAAGGTGAATCAAACCTACTGTAAAATTTGTAAACTATAACAAATAACTTTCAAATAAATTTAAAATACTCCCAACTAAAGTTCGTAAATTTAGATGGCTTACCAGTTAAAACTCGTCCAAGACAAATTGAGATTGAAGTCTTTAAAATTCCAAGAAGATCTTTGAGAGAATCTATAAAGAACAACAATTCCATAATGTTTAAAAAGGCAATAAATTTCCATAAGGATGGATCTACTCGGAGTAAGAAATTTGCACCTTTCTCTTCGCGATGGAAATAGATAGATAGATATAGAGAGGGAGGAAGGGAGGGTGAGAGACAGAGTTTGTTTAAGGGAGAGAGAGCAATGTGCAAAAAAATAAGGAACTATCTGTATTTATATACTCATGAAATGCATATATACTCATTAAAACATATGTATTTACGCATTAAAAGCATATGTATTTACTAATGAAAAAGCGTATACATATATATATACTCATTAAAAGCATCATTAATAAGGTAGAAATTTAATAAAAAAATTATTCATTGGAAGAAAATTAATGATTATATTCATTAAGAGCAAGGTTGTTTATAAGATAGACATCGATGAGAATTGTTGACCCGCAAAACAGAAAACAATAGAGTATTTTTTTAATAGGTTTACAACAAAAATCAACCTACACCAATGTAAGCAATAGTATTGTTTTAACACATGCATGCAGTATTGGGGTGAATTTGGTAAGGTGAATCAAACCTACTGTAAATTTGTAAACTATAACAAATAACTTTCAAATAAATTTAAAATACTACCAACTAAAGTTCGTGAATTTAGATGGCTTACCAGTTAAAACTCGTCCGAGACAAATTGAGATTAAAGTCTTTAAGATTCCCAAGAAGATCTTTGAGAGAATCTATAAAGAACAACACTTGCATAATGTTTAAAAAGGCAATAAATTTCCATAAGGACGGATCTACTCGGAGTAAGAAATTTGCACCTTTCTCTTCGCGATGGAAATAGATAGATAGATATAGAGAGGGTGGAAGGGAGGGTGAGAGACATAATTTTTGTAAGGGAGAGAGAGCAATGTGCAAGAAAATAAGGAACTATTTGTATATATATATACTCATGAAATGCATATATACTCATTAAAACATATGTACGTACGCATTAAAAGCATATGTATTTACTAATGAAAAAGCATATACATATATATATACTTATTAAAAGCATCATTGATAAGGTAGAAATTTAATAAAAAATATTCCTTGGAAGAAAATTAATGATTATATTCATTAAAAGCGAGGTTGTTTATAAGATAGACATCCATGAGAATTTTTGACCCGCAAAACAGAAAATAATAGAGTATTTTTTAATAGGTTTACAACAAAAATCAACCTACAGAATGTGAGCAATATTATTGTTTTAACACATGCATGCAGTATTGGGGTGAATTTGGTAAGCTGAATCAAACCTACTATATAATTTGTAAACTATAACAAATAAGTTTCAAATAAATTTAAAATACTCCCAACTAAAGTTCGTGAATTGAGATGGCTTACCAGTTAAAACTCGTCCGAGACAAATCGAGATTGAAGTCTTTAAAATTCCCAAGAAAATCTTTGAGAGAATCTATAAAGAACAACACTTGCATAATGTTTAAAAAGGCAATAAATTTCCATAAGGACGGATCTACTCGGGGAAAGAAATTTGCACCTTTCTCTTCGTGATGGAAATAGATAGATAGATATAGAGAGGAAGGAAGGGAGGGTGAGAGACAAAGTTTGTGTAAGGGAGAGAGAGTAATGTGCAAGAAAATAAGGAACTATCTGTATATATATACTCATGAAATGCATATATACTCATTAAAACATATGTATTTACGCATTCAAAGCAAATGTATTTACTAATGAAAAAGCATATACATATATATACTCATTAAAAGCATCATTAATAAGGTATAAATTTAATAAAAACATATTCCTTGGAAGAAAATTAATGATTATATTCATTAAGAGCAAGGTTGTTTATAAGATAGACATCCATGAGAATTGTTGACCCGCAAAACAGAAAACAATAGAGTATTTCTTAATAGGTTTACAATAAAAATCAACCTACACAATGTAAGCAATAGTATTGTTTTAACACATGCATGCAGTATTGGGGTGAATTTGGTAAGGTGAATCAAAACTACTGTAAAATTTGTAAGCTATAACAAATAACTTTCAAATAAATTTAAAATACTCCCAACTAAAGTTCATGAATTTAGATGGCTTACCAGTTAAAACTCGTCCGAGACAAATCTAGATTGAAGTCTTTAAAATTCCCAAGAAGATCTTCGAGAGAATCTATAAAGAACAACACTTGCATAATGTTTAAAAAGGCAATAAATTTCCATAAGGACGGATCTACTCGAAGTAAGAAATTTGCACCTTTCTCTTCGCGATGGAAATAGATAAATAGATATAGAGAGGGAGGAAGGGAGGGTGAGAGACAGAGTTTGTGTAAGGGAGAGAGAGCAATGTGCAAGAAAATAAGGCACTATATGTATATATATACTCATGAAATGCATATATACTCATTAAACATATGTATTTACGCATTAAAGCATATGTATTTACTAATGAAAAAGCATATACATATATATACTCATTAAACGCATCACTAATACGGTAGAAATTTAATAAAAAATATTCCTTGGAAGAAAATTAATGATTATATTCATTAAGAGCAAGGTTGTTTATAAGATAGACATCCATGAGAATTGTTGACCCGCAAAACAGAAAACAATAAAGTATTTTTTTAATAGGTTTACAACAAAAATCAACCTACACAATGTAAGCAATAGTATTGTTTTATCACATGCATGCAGTATTGGGGTGAATTTGGTAAGGTGAATCAAACCTACTGTAAAATTTGTAAACTATAACAAATAACTTTCAAATAAATTTAAAATACTCCCAACTAAAGTTCGTAAATTTAGATGGCTTACCAGTTAAAACTCGTCCAAGACAAATCGAGATTGAAGTCTTTAAAATTCCAAGAAGATCTTTGAGAGAATCTATAAAGAACAACAATTCCATAATGTTTAAAAAGGCAATAAATTTCCATAAGGATGGATCTACTCGGAGTAAGAAATTTGCACCTTTCTCTTCGCGATGGAAATAGATAGATAGATATAGAGAGGGAGGAAGGGAGGGTGAGAGACAGAGTTTGTTTAAGGGAGAGAGAGCAATGTGCAAAAAAATAAGGAACTATCTATATATATATATATATATATATATATATATATATATATATATATACTCATGAAATGCATATATACTCATTAAAACATATGTATTTACACATTAAAAGCATATGTATTTACTAATGAAAAAGCATATACGTATATATACTCATTAAAAGCATCATTAATAAGGTAGAAATTTAATAAAAAATATTCCTTGGAAGAAAATTAATGATTATATTCATTAAGAGCAAGGTTGTTTATAAGATAGACATCCATAGAATTGTTGACCCGCAAAACAAAAAACAATAAAGTACTTCTTAATAGGTTTACAACAAAAATAAACCTACACAATGGAAGCAATAGTATTGTTTTAACACATGCATGCAGTATTGGGGTGAGTTTGGTAAGGTGAATCAAAACTACGGTAAAAGTTGTAAACTATAACAAATAACTTTCAAATAAATTTAAAATACTCCCAACTAAAGTTCGTGAATTTAGATGGCTTACCAGTTAAAACTCGTCTGAGACAAATCAAGATTGAAGTCTTTAAAATTCCCAAGAAGATCTTTGAGAGAATCTATAAAGAACAACACCTGCATAATGTTTAAAAAGGCAATAAATTTCCATAAGGACATATCTACTCGGAGTAAGAAATTTGCACCTTTCTCTTCACGATGGAAATAGATAGATAGATATAGAGAGGGAGGAAGGGAGGGTGAGAGACAGGGTTTGTGTAAGGGAGAGAGAGCAATATGCAAGAAAATAAGGAACTATTTGTATATATATATACTCATGAAATGCATATATACTCATTAAAACATATGTATTTACGCATTAAAAGCATATGTATTTACTAATGAAAAAGCATATACATATATATATATACTCATTAAAAGCATCATTAATAAGGTAGAAATTTAATAAAAAATATTCCTTGGAAGAAAATTAATGATTATATTCATTAAGAGCAAGGTTGTTTATAAGATAGACATTTAATTATGAAAATATTTTAGTAAACATTAAATGATAATAATTTCATTAAAAACTTTATATATTGGCGACATTAATTTTATAGGGATCCCAATTCATGAACTATAAATGAAATGTATTGACGTCGGAACACTGATTTACCATAGAAAGCCACTCACACAATGTAAACAATTGTATTGTTTTAAAACATGCATGTAGTATGGGGGTGTCTGTTTTCATTTGCATATGCATAGTAATGAGGTGAATCCTAGCTACCCTAAATGGTGACAGAATAAGACGATGCTTCTCATTTTAGAATCCTGTAAAGGGGAGAATTTTCAACTAAATGGTCACAGAACAAGATGAACTGACAATCGCTACCTCTTACGGCCTTGAATTTTTTTTCCATCGTTAACATGCACGAATACAACTGTCATGTTAAAATTTTGAAATTTCAGGGCTCATTTGGCATTTTAAGACATTAAGTGAGTTTCTACCCATTTAATGGTCATAATTAAAATTTGGACTACATATACATGCAATAGCAAACCAAAATAGGTTGGGAAAATCATATTTGTGTCTTTGTGTGCTTGTTTCTGCCTAATGCAATAAATTGGAATCAAAGAATCTTGGTTTTTAGATTCCAAAAAAATCGAAAAATGGTCTGCATACATGAAACTTTGAATGATGGCATGACATGGCACCAAGATGCCGTGATACTTTTTTATCAATTTGAGTAACACAAATAGCATTTATGTATTAGATTTTACCATAATACCAAAGTTGTAACACAAATAGCGTTCATGGATTACATTTGGAAAGAAAACGTAAATATCTGGCAAGTCAACTCGGTGCCATGTGATTGGCACTTTGTTTCACCTCCCGAGGTTTGAAAGGTGAGCAGCGCGGGTTATTAATCGCAGGCGGTTCTACAATGGGAACCGTCAGCAAAGCGAAGTCACACACAACTTTTGCTTCGGGAATTATGTGCAATTGAAGCCACTGAACTTCGGCTACCCGTGCGTCTAGCAGTCTCCCCTCCCCCTTCCCCTATTTTATCGCTCACGTCGATCAAGATTTCGGACGCCTATAAATACTAACCTGCCGATGTTGTCCCCGCCTTCATTCCCATCTTCACACTAGTAGGGGAACCCTTAATTAGTAGAGTTCAATAGTGATGACTGGCAGCATTCGCAGGGCGCATGATAACCCACAAGTATAGGGGATCGCAACAGCTTTCGAGGGTAGAGTATTCAACCCAAATTTATTGATTCGACACAAGGGGAGCCAAAGAATATTCTCAAGTATTAGCAGTTGAGTTTTCAATTCAACCACACCTGGAAACTTAGTATCTGCAGCAAAGTGTTTAGTAGAAAAGTAATATGATAGTGGTGGTAACGGCAACAAAGGTAATAGCAGCAAAAGTAATATTTTTGGTGTTTTGTAGCGATTGTAACAGTAGCAACGGGAAAGTAAATAAGTGTAAACCAGTAGATGGAAAGCTTGTAGCATCGGATCGGTGATGGATAATTATGCCGGATGCGGTTCATCATGTAATAGTCATAACATAGGGTGACACAGAACTAGCTCCAATTCATCAATGTACTGTAGGCATGTATTCCGAATATGGTCATACGTGCTTATGGAAAAGAACTTGCATGGCATCTTTTGTCCTACCCTCCCGTGGCAGTGGGGTCCTAAAGAAAACTAAGGGATATTAAGGCCTCCTTTTAATAGAGAACCAGAACAAAGCATTAGCACATAGTGAATACATGAACTCCTCAAACTATGGTCATCACCGGGAGTTGTCCCAATTATTGTCACTTCGGGGTTGCCGGATCATAACACATAGTAGGTGACTATAGACTTGCAAGATAGGATCAAGAACACACATATATTCATGAAAACATAATAGGTTCAGATCTGAAATCATGGCACTCGGGCCCTAGTGACAAGCATTAAGCATAGCAAAGTCATAGTAACATCAATCTCAGAACATAATGGATACTAAGGATCAAACAATAACAAAACTAACTCGACTAAATGATAGATATCATCCAACCCATCACCGTCCAGAAAGCCTACGATGGAATTACTCACGCACGGCGGTGAGCATCATGAAATTGGTGATGGAGGATGGTTGATGATGACGACGGCGACGAATCCCCCTCTCCGGAGCCCCGAACGGACTCCAGATCAGCCCTCCCAAGAGGTTTTAGGGCTTGGTGGCGGCTACGTGTCATAAAACACGATGATTTCTTCTCCTTTATTTTTTTCTCTCCGAAACCAAATATATAGAGTTGAAGTTGGTGTCGGAAGTTCTCTAGGGGGGCCACGAGGTAGGGGCGCGCCCTAGGGGGGGCGCCCCCCACCCTCGTGGACAGGGTGTGAGCCCCCTGGTCTTCATCTTTGGCAAAGATTTTTATTTATTTATTATAAGATATTCCATGGAGTTTCAGGTCATTCCGAGAACTTTTGTTTTTCTGCACATAAAACAACATCATGGCAATTCTGCTGAAAACAGCGTCAGTCTGGGTTAGTTCCATTCAAATCATACAAGTTAGAGTCCAAAACAAGGGCAAAAGTGTTTGGAAAAGTAGATACGACGGATACATATCAACTCCCCCAAGCTTAAACCCTTGCTTGTCCTCAAGCAATTCAGTTGACAAACTGAAGGAGAAAGAAAAACTTTTACAAACTCTGTTTGCTCTTGTTGTTGTAAATATGTCAAGCCATCATTCAGGTTTTCAGCAAAGATTATAACTAACCACATTTGCAATAATTCTCAGGTCTCACAATTACTCATATCAATAGCATAATCAGCTAGCGAGCCATAATAATAAATCTCGGATGACAACACTTTCTCAAAACAATCATAAATATGATATAACAAGATGGTATCTCGCTAGCCCTTTCTAAGACCGCAAAACATAAATGCAGAGCACCCTTAAAGATCAAGGACTGACTAGACATTGTAATTCATGGTAAAAGAGATCCAATCACAGTCATACCCAATATACATTAAAAGTAATGGATGCAAATGACGGCTGTGCTCTCCAGCTAGTGCTTTTTATAAGAGGGTGATGACTCAACATAAAATTAAATAGATAGGCCCTTCACAGAGGGAAGCAGGGATTTGTAGAGGTGCTAGAGTTCGGTTTTGAAATAGAGATAAATAATATTTTGAGCGGCATACTTTCATTGTCAACATAGCAACTAAGAGATGGCGATATCTTCCATGCTAAACACATTATAGGAGGTTCCCTAACAGAATGGTAAAGTTTATACTCCCCCTCCACCAACAAGCATCAATCCATGACTTGCTCGAAACAACGAGTGTCTCCAACTAGCAACAGGTCCCAGGGGAGTTTTGTTTGCAACTAATTTTGATTTAGTTTGCATAAAGCATGGGACTGGGCATCCCGGTGACCAGCCATTTTCTCATGAATGAGGAGCGGAGTCCACTCCTCTTGAGAATAACCCGCCTAACATGGAAGATAAGGACAGCCATAGTTGATACATGAGCTATTCGAGCATACAAAACAGAATGTTTATTTGAAGGTTTAGAGTTTGGCACATACAAATTTACTTGGAACGGCAGGTAGATACCGCATATAGGAAGGTATAGTGGACTCATCTAGAATAACTTTGGGGTTTAAGGGATTGGATACACAAGCAGTATTCTCGCTTAGTACAAGCGAAGGCTAGCAAAAGACTGGGAACCGACCAACTAGAGAGCAACAACAGCCATGAACATGCATTAAAATTAATAAACATTGGATGCAAGCATGAGTAGGATATAATCCACCATGAACATAAATATCGTGAAGGCTATGTTGATTTGTTTCAACTACATGTGTGAACATGTGCCAAGTCAAGTCACTTAAATCATTCAAAGGAGGATACCACCCCACTATACCACATCATAACCATTTTGATAGCATGTTGGCACGCAAGGTAAACCATTATAACTCATAGCTAATCAAGCATGGCATAAGCAACTATGATCTCTAATTGTCATTGCAAACATGTTTATTCATAATAGGCTGAATCAAGAACGATGAACTCATCATATTTACAAAAACAAAAGAGGTCGAGTTCATACCAGCTTTTCTCATCTCAGTCAGTCCATCATATATCATCATAATTGCCCTTCACTTGCAGGACCAAACGATGTGAATAATAATAAGAGGGCACATGCATTGGACTAAGCTGGAATCTATGAGCATTCAATAAACAGGAGAATACAAGGCAATATGGGCTCTGGGTTAAATCAACAATAATGCATATAAGAGCCACTCAAACAATTTAATCATGGTCTTCTCCTATCGACCCCCAAAGAAAACAAAAGAAATAAAACTATTTACACGGGAAAGCTCCCAAGAAGCAAAAGAAGAACGGGAAATATTTTTGGGTTTTCTTTTTAATTACTACTACTATTTTTTTGGTTTTTCTTAAGGTTTATCAAACACACAAGAAGAAAGCAGGAAAAACAAAATAAACATGCATGGATATTACAGTGAAAGAGTATGAGCACCGACATCTAGCAATGAGTGTCTGTGAACATAAATGTAATGTCGGTGAGAAATACGTACTCCCCCAAGCTTAGGCTTTTGGCCTAAGTTGGTTCATGGCCAGGGATAGCCTGGCTGATACCCGTAGGTGTAACTAGGGTCGTACTATGATGCAGAGTAGCTGGGATCATACTGTGATGAAGAAGACTCTGACTGCCATTGGCTGACAGCCATCTCTGGATCCTAAGAATAAACAGATTGTCGTGGAGGTTCATCTTGTGGTTCCGGTTTCCGGGGCTGGTGCAGGATTCCGGTAAGCTTGAACGGCAGCCCACGTAACGAGATAAGGTCCTTCAAAATTAAACAAAGAAGGAGCAGGCAAGGTAATAGTTTCAGGATGATGTTTATGAAAGAATAATTTATATTTGAGCTCTCCTTCCCTGCCTTTAACAATAAAATCATGCTCTAGCATACTCTTATAATCTAGATAAGCACTAGGCAGCAATTTTTCTTCTTTCCCATGAAGCCTAATAGCTATGTTAAAATGTGCAGTGAGGCGTGAAGCATAAATGCCTCCAAAGATGGGACCCTTAGTATGGTTCATACTTAACCGTCTAGCAATAATTCCGCCCATACTAACAGTGTTATCGCGGTATAAACCATGGAACAAAATAATAATATTAGGAACACTAAGGTTTCCACAATTTCCACGACCAATCAAGCAACGACTAGCAAATATGGCAAAGTAGCGTAAAACAGGAAAATGTATGCTAGTGATTCTTGCATCAGAAACCTTCCTGGTTTCTCCCACAGTGATGGTCTTAATAAATTCTTCCACATCTTTACAGTGTGGTTCCTCTAAGGTGCCCTCAGGGGGTATGTTGCAAACTTTGCAAAATTCAGCTAATGGCATCTTTTTAGCAACGTCATATAAATGAAACTCTACTGAAGGAGGTGATTCTTTAGGGAAAAAGTAGAAGTTTTGCACGAAAGTATTTGTGAGTAAGAGATACTAATGACGTTGGTCGTAGAGGAAGTCGGTGAGGCCGGCATTCTCAATCAATGTATAAAAATCCTCATAAATCCCGGCTCTTCTCAAGAAGTCATCGGAAGGCCATTCACACGGCCGGACCTCCGCGGTACGAGGCAAATTATATTTGGGCCTCTGTGCTTCTTCATTTTGTTTTTCCTTCGAGCTTCGGCTCGATGAGCCCCTCAAAAGTCTCTTCATTATTTTCTGAAATATTCTAAAAAATTTAGTAACTTCAAACAAAAGTGAACCAACTTCAATAAAATTGATAGCAACTACTCCTATAAGTGCCTAGAGCCTATATCCAGCATTAGAACTACTTGGAACCATATAAATTTGACATGCAAGCTCAAGAACATGGTCACCTATGCAGCACAAATTTGCAAAGAATAAAGCACTAGAACAAAAACTAATTGGACCAATGGAGGAGTCACATACCAAGGAACAATCTCCCCAAGCAGTTTTGCGAGAGATGCTTTGAGCAAGGAGATCAAAAATGGCAGCAAAGTGGGCTAGAACTCGTGCTTGAGCTGGTTATTCGTGTTTGTGGGAGGAAGAAGAAGAGGATGGGTGCAGGAATAAGTGGACGATGGCAACCATGGGTCCACGAGGCAGGGGGGCGCGCCCAGGGGGTAGGGCGCGCCTGTGACGCCCGAGCAATTAAGCTACAGTAACCCCCTCGTAATGATGTCACGTCACCACGATTACTGTTGCTAATCTCGTGTTAGTTTAGAACCAATCCAAATCCAAATTCAAAATAAATCAAACAATAAAAGTTTTCAAATATAAAAACTAAAATGTTCGGAGTGATCCAACTAATGCATAGGTAATTATGGTGGAGAAACCTAACTTTAATAAAATATTTAAATGTTCAAAATAATTAAAACTATAGGTTAAATAATAAAATAAATGCCTTTGAATTTTATAAAATATTAAACTATTATAGTTGGGATAAGAATTAATGTGGCGGTAGATTATTTAAAAGTACCAATTTAGGTGTTAGTGATAATTTTTACTAAAACTAAAATAAAACAGAAAAGAGATAAGATAAAAAAAAGGGGGAAAAGGAAGAAGATAAAAACAGAAGACTAAAGAAAAGAAAAGGATTCCCCCCGGCCCCTCGGCCCACTAGGCCACCAGGCTGCCAGGCAGCCCACGACCCACCCCACTCTCCCTGGCCTAAAAGGCCACTCCCCCGACCCCAAACCCTAAATCACCCCCACTCCCCCACGATCCCCTCGTCTCCCTCCCAGCGCCGCCACACGCACCACAAACACACACACACGCATCGTCCCAGGGAGATGGGCGCCCCTGTTCGATTGCCTCCTCCCGCACGCCCGCGCCCGATGCAAGGCGCCGCCGGCGCCCCTCCTACCGGACTCGTCCGCGCCCCTCCTCTTCCTTGCGCGGCGCCCACCTGAAGCCGTGCCCTCGCCCCCGTCGCCTCAACCACGCCTCCCTCGCCGGACCACCTCAACGGCCTGCCTCCTCGCCGCCCCGTCATCGCCGCCTCGACCCCGACTCTGTCGCCTGAAGCCGTCCCGGAGCGCCTTCGCTGGACCTCCCCGCCGGATTGCCTCCCCACCGTCGCTCGTCCCCATCCTCCTCCTCGCCGGACGGCATCGAGCCACGCCGCCCCTTCCCTGCATCGAACGTGAGCACCGCCCCGTGCTCCCACTCCCCCCGTACTGAACGCGTCGCGCTCGTCGTGGCCCTACTCGGCGTCCTTGCCCCCACCCACGCCCACGAGCGCTCGCGCTCGTCGCGCTCACCGCGGCCTTGTCCCGCCCGCGCCTGTACATCGCGCCTACACGCCGCTCACCCGCGCGTGCGCGGCCTCGCCTCACCGGCGATGCAGCCTCGCTGCTCCGTGCCCCCTGACCAACAGTCGCGCCGGCCCCCCCTTCCTTCCCCACTGGCCGCGTCGGGCGCCGGCGCCCACGCGCCCGCTCCGGCCCCATTCCGGCCTTGCCTCGTTACCGGGCAGGGCTGCGGCTTCGCCCGCACCCGCCTGCCTGTATGCCCGTTAAGGCCCTGTGCCTATGACCAGTGGGCCCGGCCCTAGAACGTTAAAAAAAAGAGAATTAAAAACAATTTTGATAGAATAATTAATTAGTGAACTAATTAAGTTAATTAACCATGGTTAATTAATCTAATTAACATGTTAGTTTAAATAAACTGTAATTAGTTTAACCTAAACCCTAGTTAACCTAATCACTTTAATTAAATTAACTAATCCTATTTAGTTAACTAAGTCAATGACCAGTGGGACCCACACGTTAGCGACCCAGTCAACACCTCTGTTGACTGCTGACATCATGCTGACGTCAGCATGCACTGTTCTGGATAATGTTGAATTTAAATAATTAATTAAATTCCTGAAAATGATTTAAATCTTTCAAAAATCATATCTTTTAATCCGTAACTCGGATGAAAATACTTTCTACATGAAAGTTGCTCAAAACGACGAGACAAATCAGGATACGCAGCCCGTTCGTCCGCCACGCACCCCTAACATATCAAACTCGCAACTTTCCCCCTCCGGCTCCTCTGCCCGAAAACGCAAAACACCGGGGATACTTTCCCGGATGTTTCCCCCTTTCGTCGGTATCACCTACTACGACGTTAGGGCACACCGAACACCGCGTATTGTCTTGTTACGCTTTGTGATGCTTTGATTGCTTTGTTATTTACTGTGTTCCCTCTCCGTTACTTCTTTTCGATAGACCCCGAGACTGTCGGCGACCCCCAGTTTGACTACGGTGTTGGTGACTCGTCCTTCTTGCCAGAGCAACTAGGCAAGCCCCCCCCCCTTGATCACCAGATATCGCCTATTCTACTCTATACTGCTTGCATTAGAGTAGTGTAGCATGTTACTACTTTCCGTTAATCCTATTCTGATGCATAGCCTGTCATTGCTGCTACAGTCATTGATACCTTACCTGCTATCCTACTGCTTAGTATAGGATGCTAATGTTCCATCAGTGGCCCTACACTCTTGTCCGTCTGCCATGCTATACTACTGGGCCGTGATCACTTCGGGAGGTGATCACGGGCATATACGATATACTTTACACAGTTACATTACCTGTGATACTGTTCGGAGATGGGGGCTGAAGGGGCAGGTGGCTCCATCCCGGTAGAGGTGGGCCTGGGTTCCCGACGGCCCCCGACTGTTACTTTGTGGCGGAGCGGCAGGGCAGGTTGAGACCACCTAGGAGACAGGTGCGCCTGGCCCTGGTCGGCGTTCGCGGATATTTAACACGCTTAACGAGATCTTGGTATTTGATCTGAGTTGGCTACGAGCCTATACGCACTAACCATCTACGCGGGAGTAGTTATGGGTATGCCGGCGTCATGGTATCAGCCGAAGCCTTCTTGACGTCAGCGACTGAGTGGCGCGCGACGGGTTGGACTGCGTTAACGCAACTTCCTTTGTAATGGAGGTTGCTAGGTCTGCTCACCGGCCGCGTACGCAACGTGCAGGTGTGCTAAAGGCGATGGGCCCAGACCCCTGTGCGCTTAGGTTTAGACCGGCGTGCTGACCTCTCTGTTGTGCCTAGGTGGGGCTGCGACGTGTTGATCTTCCGCGGCCAGGCATGACCCAGGAAAGTGTGTCCGGCCAAATGGGATCAAGCGTGCTGGGTAAGTTGGTGCACCCCTGCAGGGAAGTTAATCTATTCGAATAGCCGTGATCTTCGGTAACAGGACGACTTGGAGTTGTACCTTGACCTTATGACAACTAGAATCGGATACTTAATAAAATACACCCTTCCAAGTTCCACAGACAACCCGGTGATCGCTTTTCCACAGGGCGACGAGGGGAGGATCGCCGGGTAGGATTATGCTATGCGATGCTACTGGAGATGCTACTTGGAGATGCTACTTGGAGGACTTCAATCTACTATCTCCTACATGCTGCAAGACGGAGGCTGCCAGAAGCGTAGTCTTCGACAGGATTAGCTATCCCCCTTTTATTCTGGCATTCTGCAGTTCAGTCCACCGATATGGCCTTTTACACATATACCCATGCATATGTAGTGTAGCTCCTTGCTTGCGAGTACTTTGGATGAGTACTCACGGTTGCTTTTCTCCCTCTTTTCCCCTTTCCCTTTTACCTGGTTGTCGCAACCAGATGCTGGAGCCTTGGAGCCAGACGCCACCGTCGACGACGACTCCTACTACACCGGAGGTGCCTACTACTACGTGCAGCCCGCTGACGACGACCAAGAGTAGTTAGGAGGATCCCAGGCAGGAGGCCTGCGCCTCTTTCGATCTGTATCCCAGTTTGTGCTAGCCATCTTATGGCAACTTGTTTAACTTATGTCTGTACTCAGATATTGTTGCTTCCGCTGACTTGTCTATGATCGAGCACTTGTATTCGAGCCCTCGAGGCCCCTGGCTTGTATTATGATGCTTGTATGACTTATTTATGTTTTAGAGTTGTGTTGTGATATCTTCCTGTGAGTCCCTGATCTTGATCGTACACATTTGCGTGCATGATTAGTGTACGATTGAATCGGGGCGTCACAGCGCCCTCCACCCTCGTGGCCAGGTGGCAGCTCCCCCTGCGGTGATTTCTGCACTGTAAATCCTTAAATATTCCCGAAAAAATCATATTAAATTGGCATGGCATTATGAGGATTTTTATTTTCGTGGTATTCCTATATTGCACGGATAAATCAGGAGACAGACAGAAAAATACTATTTTTACTTTATTTCAACTAAATAGCAGAGAATATAAAGAGGGTACAGAAGGTTGTGCTTCTTGTTTCATCCGTCTCATGCTCATCAGAAGGAATCCACTAACAAGGTTGATCAGATCTTGTTAATAAACTCATTCCGAATAACATGAAACCGAAGAAATTTCAAATAACACTAAGTTACCTCAACGGGGATATGCACATCCCCAATAATAAGTATATCGTATTTCTTCTTTGACAGTAGGAAGAGGAAATTCAAAACCTCCAAATATAATCGATGGAATTTTTCCAATAGAATTGATACTATGAACTTGAGGTTGTTTCCTCGGAAAGTGTACCGTATGCTCATTACCATTAACATGAAAAGTGACATTGCCTTTGTTGCAATCAATAACAGCCCCTGCAGTATTCAGAAAAGGTCTTCCAAGAATAATAGACATATTATCGTCCTCGGGAATATCAAGTATAACAAAGTCCGTTAAAATAGTAACGTTTGCAACCACAACAGGCACATCCTCACAAATACCGACAGGTATAGCACTTGATTTATCAGCCATTTGCAAAGATATTATTTTAGTAGGTGTCAACTTATTCAAATCAAGTCTACGATATAAAGAAAGAGGCATAACACTAACACCGGCTCCAAGATCACATAAAGCAGTTTTAACATAATTTCTTTTAATGGAGCAAGGTATAGTAGGTACTCCTGGATCTCCAAGTTTCTTTGGTATTCCACCCTTAAAAGTATAATTAGCAAGCATGGTGGAAATTTCATCTTCCGGTATCTTTCTTTTATTAGTAATGATATGCTTCATATACTTAGCATAAGGATTTGTTTTGAGCACATCAGTCAATCGCATACGCAAAAAGATAGGTCTAATCATTTCAACAAAGTGCTCAAAATCCTCATCATCTTTTTTCTTGGATGGTTTGGGAGGAAAAGGCATGGGTTTCTGAACCCATGGTTCTCTTTCTTTACCGTGTTTCCTAGCAACAAAGTCTCTCTTATCATAAGGTTGATTCTTTGACTGTGGGTTATCAAGATCAACAGCAGGTTCAACTTCCACATCATTATTATTACTAGGTTGAGCATCATCATGAACATCATCATTAACATTTTCATTAGGTTCATGTTCATTACTAGATTGTGTTTCAGCATCAGAAATAGATATATCATTTGGATTATTAGGTGGTTCAGCAATAGGTTCACTAGAAGTTTGCAAAGTCCTATCTTTTTCTTTTTCTTCCTTTTAGAAGAACTAGGTACATCAATATTAGTTCTCTGAGAATCTTGTTCAATTCTTTTAGGGTGGCCTTCAGGATACAAAGGTTCCTGAGTCATTCTACCAGTTCTAGTAGCCACTCTAACAGCATAATCATTTTTCTTACTATTCATTTCATTGAACAATTCTTTTTGAGCTTTAAGTACTTGTTCTACTTGAGTGGTAACCATAGAAGCATGTTTGCTAACAAGTTTCAGTTCACCTCTAATATTAGCCATATAGTCACCCAAGTGTTTAATCATATAAGCATTTTGTTTTAATTGTCTACCAAGATAAGCATTGAAGTCGTCTTGCTTAAACATAAAGTTATCAAACTCATCCAGGCACTGACTAGCAATTTTAGTAGGAGGGACTTCAGCTTTATCATATCTATAGAGAGAATTTACCTTTACTACCCGTGTCGGGTTATCGAGGTCTGGAGCTTCTTCAATAAATGAAGGATTAAGATCATATGTTTCTTTAACAGGCGGTAAATTAAGACCATGTATTTCTTCAATAGGAGGTAAATTATTAACATCTTCAGCTTTAATACATTTTTCTTTCATAGATTTCTTTGCCTCTTGCATATCTTCAGGACTGAGAAATAGAACGCCTCTCTTCTTCGGAGTTGATTTAGGAATAGGCTCAGTAATTGGAGCAGGAGCTGGCTCGGGAGGTGACCAATTATTTTCATTTGTCAACATATTATTCAATAAAATTTTAGCTTCATCCGGTGTTCTTTCCCTGAAAAGAGAACCAGCACAACTATCCAGGTAATCTCTGGAAGCATCGGTTAGTCAGTTATAAAAGATATCAAGTATTTCATTTTTCTTAAGAGGATGATCAGGCAAAGCATTAAGTAACCTGAGAAGCCTCCCCCAAGCTTGTGGGAGACTCTCTTTTTTAATTTGCACAAAGTTGTATATTTCCTTTAAAGCAGCTTGTTTCTTACGCGTAGGGAAATATTTAGCACAGAAGTAATAAATCATATCCTGGGGACTACACACACAAACAGGATTAAGAGAATTAAACCATATCTTACCATCACCCTTTAATAAGAACGAAAATATCTTAAGGATATAAAAGTAGCGAGATCTCTCATCATTAGTGAACAGGGTGGCTATATCATTTAATTTAGTAAGATGTGCCACAACAGTTTCAGATTCATAACCATGAAAAGGATCAGATTCAACCAAAGTAATTATATCAGGATCAACAGAGAATTCATAATCCTTATCGGTAACACAAATAGGTGAATTTGCAAAAGCAGGGTCAGGTTTCATTCTAGCACTAAGAGATTCCTGATTCCATTTAGCTAATAACCTCTTGAGTTCATATCTATCTTCGCAAGCTAAAATAGCTAAAGAAGATTCTTTATCAAAAACATACCCTTCAGGAATAATAGGCCTATCTTCATCATCACTTTCATTAATATAATCAGATTCAATAATTTCTTTCTCTCTAGCCCTAGCAATTTGTTCCTCAAGAAATTCACTAAGGGGCACATTAGTATTAGGCATAGAAGTAGTTTCATCATAAGTATCATGCATAGCAGAAGTGGCATCATCAATAATATGCGACATATCAGAATGAATAGCAGAAGCAGGTTTAGGCGTTGCAAACTTACTCATAACAGAAGGTGAATCAAGTGTAGAGCTATATGGCAGTTCCTTACCTCCCCTCGTAGTTGAGGGATAAATTTTTGTCTTCTCATCTTTCAAGTTCTTCATAGTGTCCAGCAGATATAAATCCCAAGTGACTCAAAGAATAGAGCTATGCTCCCCGGCAACGGCGCCAGAAATTAGTCTTGATAACCCACAAGTATAGGGGATCGCAACAACTTTCGAGGGTAGAGTATTCAACCCAAATTTATTGATTCGACACAAGGGGAGCCAAAGAATATTCTCAAGTATTAGCAGTTGACTTGTCAATTCAACCACACCTGGAAACTTAGTATCTGCAGCAAAGTGTTTAGTAGCAAAGTAATATGATAGTGGTGGTAACGGTAACAAAGGTAACAACAGCAAAAGTAATATTTTTGGTGTTTTGTAGTGATTGTAACAGTAGCAACGGGAAAGTAAATAAGTGTGAACCAGTAGATGGAAAGCGCGTAGGCATCGGTGATGGATAATTATGCCGGATGCGGTTCATCATGTAACAGTCATAACATAGGGTGACACGGAACTAGCTCCAATTCATCAATGTAATGTAGGCATGTATTCCGAATATAGTCATACGTGCTTATGGAAAAGAACTTGCATGACATCTTTTGTCCTACCCTCCCATGGCAGCGGGGTCCTAATGGAAACTAAGGGATATTAAGGCCTCCTTTTAATAGAGAACCAGAACAAAGCATTAGCACATAGTGAATACATGAACTCCTCAAACTATGGTCATCACCGGGAGTGGTCCCGATTATTGTCACTTCGGGGTTGCCGGATCATAACACATAGTAGGTGACTATAGACTTGCAATATAGGATCAAGAACACACATATATTCATGAAAACATAATAGGTTCAGATCTGAAATCATGGCACTCGGGCCCTAGTGACAAGCATTAATCATAGCAAAGTCATAACAACATCAATCTCAAAACATAATGGATACTAGGGATCAAGCCCTAACAAAACTAACTTGATTACATGATAGATCTCATCCAACCCATCACCGTCCAGCAAGCCTATGATGGAATTACTCACGCATGACGATGAGCATCATGAAATTGGTGATGGTTGATGATGACGACGGCGACGAATCCCCCTCTCCGGAGCCCCGAACGGACTCCAGATCAGCCCTCTCGAGAGGTTTTAGGGCTTGGCGGCAGCTCCGTATTGTAAAACGCGATCATTTCTTCTCTTTTATTTTTTCTCTCTGAAACCAAATATATAGAGTGGGAGTTGGCGTCGGAAGGTCTCCAGGGGGCCCACGAGGTAGGGGGCGCGCCCCCATCGTCGTGGACAGGGTGTGGGCCCCCTGGTCTCCATCTTTGGCGAGGATTTTTTATTATTTATTATAAGATATTCCATGGAGTTTCAGGTCATTCCGATAACTTCTGTTTTCTGCACATAAAACAACATCATGGCAATTCTGCTAAAAACAGCGTCAGTCCGGGTTAGTTCCATTCAAATCATACAAGTTAGAGTCAAAAACAAGGGCAAAAGTGTTTGAAAAAATAGATACGACGGAGACGTATCAGCGCACAGTTAGTACGAAACTGTTGTTGAGTTCATACTATCAGCGCGCGGGCTAGACGCTGCTAGTCCTTGATAGCTAGCAGCTTTCGAGTTAGACGCTGCTAGTGTGTGTTACTTCAGCAGCGTTTCTGCTGTGAAGTGTTGATGACTCGTAAAGCACTAGTTGCATGTCCACACGACGAACACTGCTAATAGGGAATTCAAGTAGTAGCGATGATTTCAGGTTACACGATGTTGATTTAATTTCCAAATAGAAAATGAAATCATTTATATTGTTTCGCATCATTTTGATCTGTTCTGCAGCCAAACAAAATGATGTAACTCAGTTGGTGCAATTGGTAGCTTTTTAAATTTAAGTTCTACCACATAGTGCAAATGTACAACTAATTTATTTAAATAGTACACATAGCAGTAGTCATACCATAGGAGGATTAGTCCTAACTAATTTTCCTGCCACTTTTGTAGCCCAACTGGTCGCCATGGTAGCTTTTATGATCCAAAAGATTAATTATGCTTCCATGACACCTTTTTGGGCTAGCAAAATATAATGGAACATTGTGTAACATAAGTTCAACACACTTAACTAACATGCATACTAAATAGTAACGTTCTCAAAGATGCACTCTTGAAACCCCTACTCGTCGGAGGACCAGTGCTGGTTGGGGCATATCCATCCTCCATGGTGGTGGGTGTCGGGCCTTTGGGACTGAGTGTTGGGGAACGTAGTAATTTCAAAAAAATTCCTACGCACACGCAAGATTATGGTGATGCATAGCAACGAGAGGGGAGAGTGTTGTCCATGTACCCTCGTAGACCGAAAGCGGAAGCGTTAGCACAACGCAGTTGATGTAGTCGTACGTCTTCACGATCCGACCGATCAAGTACCGAACGCACGACACCTCCGAGATCAGCACACGTTCAGACCGATGACGTCCCTCGAACTCCGATCCAGCCGAGTGTTGAGGGAGAGTTTCGTCAGCACGACGGCATGGTGACGACGATGATGTTCTATCGACGCAGGGCTTCGCCTAAGCACCGCTACAGTATTATCGTGGTGGACTATGGTGGAGGGGGGCACCGCACATGGCTAAAAGATCAAACGATCAATTGTTGTGTCTCTGGGGTGCCCCCTGGCCAGGTATATAAAGGAGTGGAGGAGGGGGGGAGAGGGCCGGCCCCTATGGCGCGCCCTGGAGGAGTCCTACTCCCACCGGGAGTAGGATTCTCCCCCTTCTAAGTAGTAGGAGTAGGAGTCAAGGAAAGGGAAGAGAAGGAAGGAGGGGGCGCCGCCCCTCCCCCTATTCCAATTCGGACTAGTCAATGGGGGGCGGCCTGCCTCTCCCTCTCCCCTAAAGCCCAATAAAGCCCATATACTTCTTCCCCGTATTCCCGCAACTCCCCGGTACTCCGAAAAATACCCGAACCACTCGGAACCTTTCCGATGTCCGAATATAGTCGTCCAATATATTGATCTTTACGTCTCGACCATTTCGAGACTCCTCGTCATGTCCCCTATCTCATCCGGGACTCCGAACTACCTTCGGAACATCAAATACATAAACTCATAATATAACCGTCATCGAAACTTTGAGCGTGCGGACCCTACGGGTTCGAGAACAATGTAGACATGACCGAGACACATCTCCGGTCAATAACCAATAGCGGAATCTGGATGCTCATATTGGCTCCCACATATTCTACGAAGATCTTTATCGGTCAAACCGCATAACAACAAACATTGTTCCCTTTGTCATTGGTATGTTACTTGCCCGAGATTCGATCGTCGGTATCTCAATACCTAGTTCAATCTCGTTACCGGCAAGTCTCTTTACTCGTTCTGTAATACATCATCCCGCAACTAACCCATTAGTTACAATGCTTGCAAGGCTTATAGTGATGTGCATTACCGAGTGGGCCCAGAGATACCTCTCCGACAATCGGAGTGACGAATCCTAATCTCGAAATACGCCAACCCAACAAGTACCTTAGAGCACCTTTATAATCACCCAGTTATGTTGTGATGTTTGGTAGCACACAAAGTGTTCCTCCGGTAAACGGGAATTGCATAATCTCGTAGTCATAGGAACATGTATGAGTCATGAAGAAAGCAATAGCAACATACGAAACGATCAAGTGTTAAGCTAACAGAATGGGTCAAGTCAATCACATCATTCTCCTAATGATGTGATCCCGTTAATCAAATGACAGCTCATGTCCATGGCTAGAAAACATAACCATCTTTGATCAACGAGCTAGTCAAGTAGAGGCATACTAGTGACACTCTGTTTGTCTATGTATTCACACATGTATTATGTTTCCGGTTAATACAATTCTAGCATGAATAATAAACATTTATCATGATATAAGAAAATAAATAATAACTTTATTATTGCCTCTAGGGCATATTTCCTTCAGTCTCCCACTTGCACTACAGTCAATAATCTAGATCACATCACCATGTGATTAACATCGATAGTTCACATTATCATGTGATCAACACCCATAGTTCACATTGCCATGTGACCAACACCCAAAGGGTTTACTAGATTCAGTAATCTAGTTCACATCGCTATGTGATTAACACCCAAAGAGTACTAAGGTGTGATAATGTTTTGCTTGTGAGAGAAGTTTAGTCAACGGGTCTGCCACATTCAGATCCGTATGTATTTTGCAAATTTCTATGTCAACAATGCTCTGCATGGAGCTACTATAGCTAATTGCTCCTACTTTCAATATGTATCCAGATTGAGACTTAGAGTCATCTGGATCAGTGTCAAAACTTGCATTGACGTAACCCTTTATGACGAACCTTTTTGTCACCTCCATAATCGAGAAACATATCCTTATTCCACTAAGGATAATTTTGACCGTTGTCCAGTGATCTACACCTAGATCACTATTGTACTCCCTTACCAAAATCAGTGTAGGGTATACAATAGATCTGGTATACAGCATGGCATACTTTATAGAACCTATGGCTGAGGCATAGGGAATGACTTTCATTCTCTTTCTATCTGCCGTGGTCGGGCTTTGAGTCTTACTCAATTTCACACCTTGTAACACGGGCAAGAACTCTTTCTTTGACTGTTCCATTTTGAACTACTTCAAAATCTTGTTAAGGTATGTTCTCATTGAAAAAACTTATCAAGCTTCTTGATCTATCTCTATAGATCTTGATGCTCAATATGTAAGCAGCTTCTCCGAGGTCTTTCTTTGAAAAACTCCTTTCAAACACACCTTTATGCTTTGCAGAATAATTCTACATTATCTCCAATCAACAATATGTCATACACATATACTTATCAGAAATGATGTAGTGCTCCCACTCACTTTCTTGTAAATACAGGCTTCACCGCAAGTCTGTATAAAACTATATCCATTGATCAACTTATCAAAGCATATATTTCAACTCCGAGATGCTTGCACCAGTCCATAGATGGATCGTTGGAGCTTGCATATTTTGTTAGCACCTTTAGGATTGACAAAACCTTCTGGTTGCATCATATACAACTCTTATTTAATAAATCCATTAAGGAATGCAGTTTTGTTTATCCATTTGCCAGATTTCATAAAATGCGGCAATTGCTAACATGATTCGGACAGACTTAAGCATAGATATGAGTGAGAAACTCTCATCGTAGTCAACACCTTGAACTTGTCGAAAACCTTTTGCGACAATTCTAGCTTTGTAGATAGTAACACTACTATCAGTGTCCGTCTTCCTCTTGAAGATCCATTTAATCTCAATGGCTCGCCGATCATTGGGCAAGTCAATCAAAGTCCATACTTTGTTCTCATACATGGATCTCACCTCAGATTTCATGGCATCAAGCCATTTTGCGGAATCTGGGCTCATCATCGCTTCCTCATAGTTTGTAGGTTCGTCATGGTCAAGTAACATGACCTCCAGAACAGGATTACCGTACCACTCTGGTGCGGATCTCACTCTGGTTTACCTACGTGGTTCGGTAGTAACTTGATCTGAAGTTACATGATCATCATCATTAGCTTCTTCACTAATTGGTGTAGTAGTCACAGGAATAGATTTCTGTGATGAACTACTTTCCAATAATGGAGTAGGTACAGTTACCTCATCAAGTTCTACTTTCCTCCCACTCACTTCTTTCGAGAGAAACTCCTTCTCTAAAAAGGATCCATTCTTAGCAACGAATGCCTTGCCTTTCGGATCTATGATAAAAGGTGTACCCAACAGTCTCCTTTGGGTATCCTATGAAGACACATTTCTCCGATTTGGGTTTGAGCTTATCAGGATGAAACTTTTTCACATAAGCGTAGCCCCAAACTTTAAGAAACGACAACTTTGGTTTCTTGCCAAACCACAGTTCATAAGGCATCGTCTCAACGGATTTTGATGGTGCCCTATTTAACGTGAATGCAGCTGTCTCTAATGCATAACCCCAACACGATAGTGGTAGGTCGGTAAGAGACATCATAGATCGCACCATATCTAATAAAGTACGGTTACGACGTTCGGACACACTTTTACACTGTGGTGTTCCAGGTGGCGTGAGTAGTGAAACTATTTCACGTTGTTTTAACTAAAGACCAAACTCGTAACTCAAATATTTTATCTCCACGATCATATCGTAGAAACTTTTATTTTCTTGTTACGGTGATTTTCTACTTCACTCTGAAATTCTTTTGAACTTTTCAAACGTTTCAGACGCATGTTTTATCAAGTAGATATATCCATATCTGCTCAAATCATCTGTGAAGGTCAGAAAATAACGATACTTGTCGCGAGCCTTAACACTCATCGGACTGCATACATCAGTATGTATTATTTCCAATAAGTCAGTTGCTCGCTCCATTGTTCCGAAGAACGGCGTTTTAGTCATCTTGCCCATGAGGCATGGTTCGCAAGCATCAAGTTATTCATAATCAAGTGATTCCAAAAGCCCATCAGCATGGAGTTTCTTCATGCGCTTTACACCAATATGACCTAAACGGCAGTGCCACAAATAAGTTGCACTATCATTATTAACTTTGCATCTTTTGGCTTCAATATTATGAATATGTGTATCACTATGATCGAGATTCAACGAACCATTTTCATTGGGTGTATAACCATAGAAGGTTTTTATTCATGTAAACAGAACAAAAATTATTCTCTAACTTAAATGAATAACCGTATTGCAATAAACATGATCAAATCATATTCATGCTCAACGCAAACACCAAATAACACTTATTTAGGTTCCACACTAATCCCGAAAGTATAGGGAGTGTGTGATGATGATCATATCAATCTTGGAACTACTTCCAACACACATCGTCACTTCACCCTTAACTAATTTCTGTTCATTCTGCAACTCCCGTTTCGAGTTACTACTCTTAGCAACTGAACCAATATCAAATACCGAGGGGTTGCTACGAACACTAGTAAAATACACATCAATAATATGTATATCAAATATACCTTTGTTCACTTTGCCATCCTTCTTATCCGCCAAATACTTGGGGCAGTTCCGCTTCTAGTGACCAGTCCCTTTGCAGTAGAAGCACTTAGTCTCAGGCTTAGGTCCAGACTTGGGCTTCTTCACTTGAGCAACAACTTGCTTGTCGTTCTTCTTGAAGTTCCCCTTCTTCCCTCTGCCGTTTTCTTGAAACTAGTGGTCTCGTCAACCATCAACACTTGATGTTTTTCTTGATTTCTACCTTCGTCGATTTCAGCATCACGAAGAGCTTGGGAATTGTTTCCGTTATCCCTTGCATATTATAGTTCATCACGAAGTTCTACTAACTTGGTGATGGTGACTAGAGAATTCTGCCAATCACTATCTTATCTGGAAGATTAACTCCCACTTGATTCAAGCGATTGTAGTACCCAAACAATCTGAGCACATGCTCACTGCTTGGGCTATTCTCCTCCATCTTTTAGCTATAGAACTTGTTGGAGACTTCATATCTCCCAACTCGGGTATTTGCTTGAAATATTAACTTCAACTCCTGGAACATCTCATATGGTCCATGACGTTCAAAACATCTTTGAAGTCCCGATTCTAAGCCGTTAAGCATGGTGTACTAAACTATCAAGTAGTCATCATATTGATCTAGCCAAACGTTCATAACGTCTGCATTTGCTCCTGCAATAGGTCTGTCACCTAGCGGTGCATCAAGCACATAATTCTTCTGTGCAACAATGAGGATAAACCTCAGATCACGGACCCAGTCCACATCATTGCTACTATCATCTTTCAACTTAGTTTTCTCTAGGAACATACATAAAACATAGGGAAGCAACAACGCGAGCTATTGATTTATAACATAGATATGCTAATACTACCAGGACTAAGTTCATGATAAATTAAAGTTCAGTTAATCATATTACTTAAGAACTCCCATTTAGATAGACATCCCTCTAATCCTCTAAGTGATCACATGATCCATGTCAACTAAACCATGTCCGATCATCACGTGAGATGGAGTAGTTTCAATGGTGAACATCACTATGTTGATCATATCTACTATATGATTTACGCTCGACCTTTCGGTCTCAGTGTTCCGAGGCCATATCTGTTATATGCTAGGCTCATCAAGTTTAACCTGAGTATTCCGCGTGTGCAACTGTTTTGCACCTGTTGTATTTGAACGTAGAGCCTATCACACCTGATCATCACGTGGTGTCTCAGCACGAAGAACTTTCGCAACGGTGCATACTCATGGAGAACACTTATACCGTGATAATTTAGTGAGAGATCATCTTATAAAGCTACCGTCGAACTAAGCAAAATAAGATGTGTAAAAGATAAACATCACATGCAATCATAATATGTGACATGATATGGCCATCATCATCTTGTGCCTTTGATCTCCATCTCCAAAGCATCGTCATGATCTCCATCGTTACCGGCATGACACCATGATGTCCATCATCTTGATCTATATCAATGTGTCGTCACATGGTCGTCTCGCCAACTATTGCTCTTGCAACTATTGCTATCGCATAGCGATAAAGTAAAGCAATTATTTGGCACTTGCATCTTATGCAATATAGAGACAACCATAAGGCTTCTGCCAGTTGCCGATAACTTCAACAAAACATGATCATATCATACAACAAAATAGAGCATCATGTCTTGACCATATCACATCACAACATGCCCTGCAAAACAAGTTAGACATCCTCTACTTTGTTGTTGCAAGTTTACATGGCTGCTACGGGCTGAGCAAGAACCGTTCTTACCTACGCATCAAAACCACAACGATAGTTTGTCAAGTTGGTGATGTTTTAACCTTCGCAAGGACCGGGCGTAGCCACACTCAGTTCAACTAAAGTTGGAGAAACTAACACCCGCTAGTCACCTGTGTGCATAGCACAACGGTAAAACCAGTCTCGCGTAAGCGTACGCGTAATGTCGGTCCGGGCCGCTTCATCCAACAATACCGCCGAACCAAAGTGTGACATGCTGGTAAGCAGTATGACTTATATCGCCCACAACTCACTTGTGTTCTACTCGTGCATATTACATTAACGCATAAAACCAGGCTCGGATGCCACTGTTGGGGAACGTAGTAATTTCAAAAAAATTCCTACGCACACGCAAGATCATGGTGATGCATAACAACAAGAGGGGAGAGTGTTGTCCACGTACCCTCGTAGACCGAAAGCGGAAGCGTTAGCACAACGCAGTTGATGTAGTCGTACGTCTTCACGATCCGACCGATCAAGTACCGAACGCACGACACCTCCGAGTTCAGCACACGTTCAGCCCGATGACGTCCCTCGAACTCCGATCCAGCCGAGTGTTGAGGGAGAGTTTCGTCAGCACGACGGCGTGGTGACGATGATGATGTTCTACCGACGCAGGGCTTCGCCTAAGCACCGCTACAGTATTATCAAGGTGGACTATGATGGAGGGGGGCACCGCACACGGCTAAAAGATCAAACGATTAATTGTTGTGTCTTTGGGGTGCCCCCTGGCCACGTATATAAAGGAGTGGAGGAGGGGGGAGAGGGCCGGCCCCTATGGCGTGCCCTGGAGGAGTCCTACTCCCACCGGGAGTAGGATTCCCCCCTTCCAAGTAGTAGGAGTAGGAGTCAAGGAAAGGGGAGAGGGAAGAGAAGGAAGGAGGGGGCGCCGCCCCTCCCCCTAGTCCAATTCAGACTAGTCAATGGGGGGAGCGCGGCTTGCCTCTCCCCCTCCCCTAAAGCCCAATAAGGCCCATATACTTCTTCCTCGTATTCCCGTAACTCCCCGGTACTTCGAAAAATACCCGAACCACTCGGAACCTTTCTGATGTCCGAATATAGTCGTTCAATATATCGATCTTTACGTCTTGACCATTTCGAGACTCCTCGTCATGTCCCCGATCTCATCCGGGACTCCAAACTACCTTCGGTACATCAAATCACATAAAATCATAATATAACCGTCATCGAAACTTTAAGCATGCGGACCCTACGGGTTCGAGAACAATGTAGACATGACCGAGACACGTCTCCGGTCAATAACCAATAGCGGAACCTGGATGCTCATATTGGCTCCCACATATTCTACGAAGATCTTTATCGGTCAAACCGCATAACAACATACGTTGTTCCCTTTGTCATGGGTATGTTACTTGCCCGAGATCCGATCGTCGGTATCTCAATACCTAGTTAAATCTAATTGCCGGCAAGTCTCTTTACTCGTTCCGTAATACATCATCCCGCAACTAACCCATTAGTTACAATGCTTGCAAGGCTTATAGTGATGTGCATTACCGAGTGGGCCCAGAGATACCTCTCCGACAATCGGAGTGACAAATCCTAATCTCGAAATACGCCAACCCAACAAGTACCTTCGGAGACACCTATAGAGCACCTTTATAATCACCCAGTTACATTGTGACATTTGGTAGCACACAAAGTGTTCCTTCGGTAAACGGGAGTTGCATAATCTCATAGTCATAGGAACATGTATAAGTCATGAAGAAAGCAATAGCAACATACGAAACGATCAAGTGCTAAGCTAACGGAATGGGTCAAGTCAATCACATCATTCTCCTAATGATGTGATCCCGTTAATCAAATGACAACTCATGTCCATGGCTAGGAAACATAACCATCTTTGATCAACGAGCTAGTCAAGTAGAGGCATACTAGTGACACTCTGTTTGTCTATGTATTCACACATGTATTATGTTTCCGGACAATACAATTCTAGCATGAATAATAAACATTTATCATGATATAAGGAAATAAATAATAACTTTATTATTGCCTCTAGGGCATATTTCCTTCACCGAGGTGCCCAGGCGCGTCTGCCTGCGGCCCATCGCGCGGCATCATCAAGGGGCCTGACACGGACCAGCGTCAAGGCTTCACAAGGCAAGGCCCTCGCGAGGGCCCTCGCCTCACGAGGCAAGCATCGGCAGGCGCCGTCAAGAGCTCCTGAGGGCTTCCCGCGGGGTGGCCTCCTCAGGCTGCATCCTGAGGCCCCTCGCGGGGCGGACATCTCTATGCTCGTCACCCCACCTCGCGATGCACGTGGGTGACGCGGACCGCAACAGGCGGAGCCAGAAGGGCGCCAGTGGGTGTAGACGAGGACACTTTCCTCTTTGGTGCTAAGGAAACAAGATATCTCGCTGGTTCCCAAAGCAGTCCCTAAAGGTTGCCGTTTCAGTGCTACAAGACCAAGACATGGGCTCGCCAAGACGGAGGTCATCTCTGAGCCCGCCTGCATGTCATGGACACAAGCTTTGCAGGAGAACACCACATTTAGTCAAGATAAGATGTACCACTGGCCCCTTTCAAATGTGGCCATTGTGGCATCCCTTCCCCTCTAGAGCTTTCGGGGGAAGAGGACCAAGGCGAGTATAAGTATAGGTTAGTCTCCACCATAGAGAGGGATCGAGTTCATCCACCCCTCAAGCCTGGCGTCGCTCCTGAAGCCTCCGAGAGCCTCTTGTACTAGTTCATACTCATCCTCCCTCGCGAGGCAATCCACCATAAAGGAGGAGTAGGGTATTACACCGCAAGGTGGCCCGAACCTGGGTAAATCGTCGTGTTTTTTCCTTCCTCCCTCGAGCATGTCGGAGCATCGCCGTGAGGCGGTGAGCAACAGGGCTAGCGCAGGGAAGTTTGTCGTGCACACCCTAGAGTTCGAACCTTTCTTCGGGTCCGCGGAGCTCCGATTCCGACATTTGGCGCGCCAGGTAGAGGTGTGCCGGTTTTCTTCCGCTTCATTCCGTCCCAGCTCCGCCGTTCCCATGGCTGACGCTCGTCATGTTCGTGCCGACCGTCGCACGGCTCGCGTCGCCCAGACGGAGCCTACTGGTCACGGCGGTCGCCGTCGCTCTCCACCGGCCGCGGCCAACGCTGCTACCAATCCAGCCGCTCACGAGCAGGAGGACCCTTCTCTGCCGCCCTCCGTGCCGCGCGATGGCCGCACTGCTACGCCTTCGCTCACCCCGGCCACGGCTTCGTCCTCCCATGCGTGGTTAACATTTTTATCAAAATGCATGATTAATATTTTTTAAATACATGATCAAATATTTTTACGCGCACTTTTTTTTGTATACATGAGAAACATTTTTTATATACATATTTGACATTTTTTAAATGCTTGGTTGCATTTTTCAAAAAAATTATGTAAAGTGTATTTTGTAATATATTTATTTTTAGTATTTATAAGTACAAAAAAGTTAAAAAAACAAAGAAAAAACAAAATCAATAAGCATGAAAAACACACACAAAGAAACGAGGCCGTGGCATCCTGCGCGACTCTGCCAGCCCTTCTGGCGCTCACCTGACGCGACGTAGGGGCGCCGATTGACTGCTTGACAGAGCTCCTGGTCAGCGCCTTAGCAAAACTGGCGCTCGCAGCCACTCTTCGAGTGGGCCAACCCATCAAACACGAGCTACACTCACTCAGGTCGTCTCATCGCTGGCTCGTTCGATCGATCCACCGGTTTGATGATTGACCGGTTGACTTCTGGACCAATGGACTGATCAGCATTGAGATTTTCCCGCAAAAAAAAAAGCATTGAGATTTTCAAAAAACTCTGAAAAAACATAAATTCAAAATATGGCAAAAAATACTAAAACACGAATAAAAAACATAAACATGCAAAAATTTCAAAAAACTTGATAAATTTGCAAACTTGAAAAGAAGTTCACAAAATTTCACAAAAAATCATATATTTTTAAAAAACTCATCAATTCGAAAAGAAGTTTATCGAATTTAAACAATTAATTCATCAAATTTACACAAAGTTCATTGGATTTGAAAAAACTTTCATCAAACTTGAAAAAAGATAATCTAATTTGAAAAAATATTAATCTGTTTGAAATAATGTTCATAAAATATAAAAGAACTTCATCAAAGTTAGAAACTAAATTTCATTGAATTGGGAAAATTCATCAATTTTGAAAATTAAAATCATTTAATTTGAAAAAAAGCTCATCGATATTTAAAAAATACAAATTTTAGAAAACATTTTCATGAATTTGAATAAATGTTTGCGGATTTTGGGAAAAGGACCATCAATTTTGAAGAAAAAATTCACGAATTTAAAAAATGTCAATTTAAAAAACTCATAAATTTGAAAAAAATGCTTTTAGGAAAACAAAAAATAAAAAAAAGGGAAACCGAATAGAAATATCAGAAAACTAACCAGCGAACCAGGAAAAAAACTACGAACTGAAGAAAGAAAAGTAAGGAGAAAGATCAAGTGTGTACAAGCGGGTAAGGTAGGCCAGTGGTTATTGTTGTTACCTTCGAACGAAGAGGTTGCGAATTTGAACCCGTCACTTGCACTTTTTTTCTGTTTTCAATAGAAAAAATACGAAAGTGATAAATCCCAAATGTTCGGGATTTTCCCGTGGCAAATCGAACTTTTCTATGGCAACTTTATTTGACAGGAGGATTGAAGTTGGCAAGCATGGCAACTGATGGGGAAATACAAACTGAGGACAAAATGTCATGCTACCAACCAAGCTTGCCATCCTCGCGTTAACTAAAGTTGTCATAAAAACGTTTAATTTGCCATGGGCAAATCTCATATGTTCGGGACTTATCAGGGTCCAAAAAATAAGGCATATGAGATGACCCAGAGCGGAGCGAGGGGTGTGCGCCGGTTTACAATTTATGTTTTAACTGGCGCCTGAAGCGCCGAATAGGAAATGCTGGCGTTTGATGTGAGATTTTTTTTATTTTGCACAAGAGAGCGTTCTGTTGGCCAAGTCCAAGTAGCTTCCTTAAGGTTAGTTCGTTTTTCTTCTCTGTTTACATTTGTTCGTCTTTTTCATATTTTAGATAATATTCTAGATACATTTAATACAAAGGCTGAAATATAAAAAAACTGCAAATTTGAAAAATGTTAACACAGTGTAGACACAATTGTTGACGTAATTTGAAAAATGTGGTGATAGTATTAAAAATGTTGACATGTTAATTGTATGTAACATTTAAAAAACACTAAACAATGTAAAAAACTTAGTAATTAAAAAAGAATCTTTTGTACCATTAAAAAGTATGTTCTTTTCAAAATTATTCACCTGCTTCTAAAATACTTGTGACATTTTAAAAATACTTATACAATGTATAATATGTTGACGTAGTTTCAGAAAATGTTTCTATAATTCAAAAAATATTTTAACATGTATTAGAAAAACAATTAGCACGTATTCGAAAAGATGTTCAAAAATATGTAGTTGACAAAATATTAATCATGTATTTGTAAAATTTTAAACATGTATAAAAATGTTTTGGATGTATAAAAAATGTAAAATTTGTATAAAAAATAGACATCAAAACATATATTGAAAAGAAATGCTAATCATGTATTTAAAAATGTTAAAACGTGTATAAAACATATGTGTGAGTTATACGAAAAAATGTACAGTGTGTGTGAAAAATAGAAAATCTGTACAGAAACATAAAAACCAAAACCAAAAAAGAAACCATTGAAAACTAACACAAAAAATTATTGAAAACCAACACCAAAAAACAAAAGAAAATAAAAAAAAGTGAAAGAAAAAGAAAACTATAAAACCAGGGAAAGCCGGTAAAGCAACAAATAAAATTGAAAAAAGATGGAAACAAACATAGAAAACACACAGGAAAAAAACTAAACGTAAAAAACGCTCCTGCAGGAACCCATATTTGGCCGGCCCAGTAACCCCGATGCGAAAACCCTTGAGGCGAGGCGGAAGATAGCGTCGCAATAGGCAATATAGAGTCATGCCGACCCGAGAGGCAGGATGACTAACTAGTCTTGGGCTACGCCTATGTATGGTCCAGTGCACTTTATAATGGGCTTGTTTGTTAGCTGAGGGAATATGTCGACGGGCTGTATAGTTAGCACTTGTATGGCTCTTTTGTCCGGGGCTCCATGACACCACAGTGGCCAAGGCATAAGAGCATGCACAACAATGGGTGATAGTTTTCTCAAACAAAAAGTTCGAAAAATGTTTTCTGGAAGATGGGGTGATGATTTTTCTCAAAATGAATAAATTGAGTGACAATTAGTGCATCTTAGTCTCTTAGATAAGGTGGAAGAAAGAGAAATTGTTGATTGACAGAGTTATAGTTGATACGCTATGTTTTATCGATGTCATCCACGTCCTCCCATTTATTTTACTTTCCTTTAACATTTTGCTACCTCTATGGCTATTGTTGTTCTTGGCGTCCTTCACAATTAGTGTTTACCATTGTTGATGTGCCTCTATCGTGCACCACTTTCTATGGCAGGGAAGGTGTCCATCATATGTTGAACTAGAGCATGACAATAGGGGCCCGAGCGAGCAGAGGTGTGGAGAGGTCGTGTAGTGTTTCTTTGTGGGGATGGATCGATCACATACCATAGACAAAAGGCCCAATGGGACTATTAACAAAGGATAGCGAATTTTGTCACAAGAGTAGTGGCCACGCTCGTCCAACACGATATTCACATCAACAAAGCCCATGTAGTATTAACTGAAGATCCAATAGTCAGAAACGCCCACAAGTCCAGATTTGACGATAAAAATGATGATGGCACTCAGGATGGATTAGTGCAAGATTTTAATGTCTCTATAATGTGATATAGCTTGGTCCAGACCTAAGCTATGGTCGCACCATGTGTAGCTTGGGGACATGGACCAGGACCTGTCGAGGCAGAAGAAACCAAGGGCGCAATGGGAAACGAGGAGTGCATGGAAGGTGCCAAAAAGTGGTGACAGAGGCAGATGCGGAGTGGTCGTGCGACGGAGGACGTGTGAGAACCAAAGATGCCAGATCCCTTTCACGTGTTCGACCGTTGAAATGACAGGGGGAGAGAAAAAACATATGCTTTGAGAGATGATTCATGTTAGAGGATGTGAGTAGGGGATCGGTTGGACGGTGTTTTTCTTTTCTAAAACAGTTGCATAGGGTAGAGAGAGGATTTGAGCATGAATGCCCCAATATGCTCTTAGTCGAGAGTAAGAGCATCTCCAGCAAGTGCCCTTGCCCCCCTCCCCCCAAAGTGGTTATACGGGGTGGCCACATAATTTAGGGGAGGTTTGGAGGTGAGCTGTTCTAGGGGACCCGGGCCCTATATATCTTCCCCATAAAATGTCTTTCTTCCCTCTTACAAGTAGCTATGTAAAGGAAGCGATGGCCGGTCAGGAAAAGTCTGATGAGCGCAGGATGCACGGCTCGGAGAGGAGGCTACGAGAGGCGGCCGACCATATGTAGAGAGGCAACAACGGGGCAAGGCAGTCGAGCGATGCATCACGGCGGTGGGGCTGTCAGGAGCGGTGGTAGGGCGTTGGGTGGCATGACGGGGCTGCTGTCCACTAGTCGGCGGGGAGACATATGTGGATGTAGGGTGAGACTTCAATAGTTGCCTACCACCAGTTTTAGGGGAAGATTTACGGGAAGACTTTCTTCCTCTAGATAGAGCGGAGCTTGGACTGATTATCCCCAGTCTCTTAAAAAGTCGTGTTTATGAATTCTGTTGGACTTTCTGCTTAGAGTTGTGGTGGAAGTGGTGCGAGACTAATTGGACGGTGTTGCCCAATTCCAAGAAGCATGTTGATGGTGTGATGCGCGGATGAAAATCTTGCTTTGGCTCCTGTCGGGACGACGGCGATGGCACATGTGGGTGTCATCCCCTTCTTGGAGGCCTCACCGAGGCGTGTTCGCCATGCCCCTCGCATCTTGCATTTGGTGGCTGTATCCAGGCGAAAGCCTCGATTCGGTTGAATCAGCACATTGGCGGCGTCCTCGATGCCGTATCTCTGTTGGGAGCTTTGTGTGTGGAGACACGGTTTGGTCCTTATTACCTTCCTCCGGTGTTAGCGGTTGTCCTCTTTTGGTACTTTGTGACACTATGTACGCTCGTCGTCAGTGTCTCCAAGATGGTGTCTCCCTTATATTGGAGCAAGTTCTGCCTTCGGCCTGCCACTTCCTCTTAGGCGCTTACAGTGGATGGTGCGTCGACAAGCGATGTTCTATGGAAGATGGTGGTCTTCAGAGGTGTCCGGCGTCGGTCGAGACGCGGTGTGTGTCAGCTGAGGATAGGCTCTTTTGTGTTATAGTTTGCTTTGCAGTGTTATCTGTCTATGCACTTGATCGAGAGTGGTGTGGTGTGTGCTACGCTCGTTGTTCGCAACGAGTGGTAGTTTCTTATAATTTCAATTATGCTTTCTATAAAGCTATAGTACGCCTAGGCGTACTCTTGAAAAAAACTTTTTCTAAACCAGTTTCTATACGGCCGTGAACCATAGCTCTTAACCGGTCCCGGTGGAGTAAATTGCTCTAAACCACCACATTTGTGGCTAGGGTACTCCAAAACTACCTATTTTTTAAAAAAAATCACGAAAGACCACCACTTTTGTAGCGAGTGAATAAAGAAACACACTAAACGAGCTGTGAGCCGCGACGAAGTGAAAATCTAACATTTAGGGCCCACCTATCGGAACCACGTGGCCATGGCAAATGGCCGAGGCCATACGGCCGTTACCACCACTCGTTAAGCTCACCGCCTCACACTCTTCACTTTCCCTCGCTCTCATTCCCCTCTGTTTCTTCTCTTGCGCGCGAAACCATGGCGACCGCTCCAAACTCCGGTGATGGTGAGGGTGGTGGCGACGGCGGTTCCAGATTCGGACGGGGTCGCGGGCGGAACCTTCTTGGCGTCGACTTCTGGTCATCTTCATCAGATGAGGATGGCCCGCCCCCGCCATGCCACATGCACAGGGCGTGTGTAGAGGCGGCGGCGCTACAATGGGTGGCTCCAGATCTGTGGACGATGAAGGCGCAGAAGGCCAATCCGCTGGGGATGAGCCGCCATCTCCGTGCCGCGTGCATAAGGCGTGTGCAGAGGCGGCGGTGCGGGCACAAGCGGCTACACCAGTCCTCCCTACTAACGTCGGCGACGAGGCCTGCTACCTCTTGAGCACTGCGTTGGTTTCCCTTAAAGAGGAAAGGGTGATGCAGCAAAGTAGTATAAGTATTTCCCTCAGTTTTTGAGAACCAAGGTATCAATCCAGTAGGAGGCTATGCGCGAGTCGCTCGCACCTACATAAAACAAATAAATCCTCGCAACCAACGCGATAAGAGGTTGTCAATCCCTACACGGTCACTTACGAGAGTGAGATCTGATAGATATGATAGAATAATATTTTTGGTATTTTCATGATAAATATGCAAAGTAAAATAAAATATAACAGAAATAACTAAGTGTTGAAAGATCAATATGATAGAAAATAGACCCGGGGGCCATAGGTTTCACTAGTGGCTTCTCTCAAGAACATAAGTATTTACGGTGGGCGAACAAATTACTGTTGAGCAATTGACAGAATTGAGTATAGTTATGAGAATATCTAGGTATGATCATGTATATAGGCATCATGTCCGAAACAAGTAGACCGACTCCTGCCTGCATCTACTACTATTACTCCACACATCGACCGCTATCCAGCATGCATCTAGAGTATTAAGTTCATAATAACAGAGTAACGCCTTAAGCAAGATGACATGATGTAGAGGGATAAATTCATGCAATATGATAAAAAAACATCTTGTTATCCTCGATGGCAACAATACAATACGTGCCTTGCCGCCCCTACTGTCACTAGGAAAGGACACCGCAAGATTGAACCCAAAGCTAAGCACTTCTCCCATTGCAAGAAAAACCAATCGAGTAGGCCAAACCAAACTAATAATTCAAAGAGACTTGCAAAGATAACCAATCATACATAAAATAATTCAGAATATTCAAATATTGTTCATAGATAAACTTGATCATAAACCCACAATTCATCGGTCTCAACAAACACACCGCGAAAGAAGATTACATCGAATAGATCTCCACGAGAGAGGGGGAGAACATTGTATTGAGATCCAAAAAGAGAGAAGAATCCATCTAGCTAATAACTATGGACCCGAAGGTCTGAAGTAAACTACTCACACATCATCGGAGAGGCTATGGTGTTGATGTAGAAGCCCTCCGTGATCGATGCCCCCTCCGGCGGAGTGCTACGTCTTGAGCTTGCGTTGGTTTTCCCCGAAGAGGAAGGGATGATGCAGCAGAGTAGCGTAAGTATTTCCCTCAGTTTTTGAGAACCAAGGTATCAATACAGTAGGAGGCCACGCTCAAGTCCCTCGTAACTGCACAAAACGATAGCTACTCGCAACCAACGTGATTAGGGGTTGTCAATCCCTTCAGGTCACTTACGAGAGTGAGATCTGATAGATATAATATTTTTGGTATTTTTGGTATAAGGATGCAAAGTAAAAAGTAAAGGCAAAGTAAAAAAGCAAAGCAAGATTAAAGTGATGGAGATTGATATGATGAGAATAGACCCGGGGGCCATAGATTTCACTAGTGGCTTCTCTCAAGAGCATAAGTATTCTATGGTGGGTGAACAAATTACTGTTGAGCAATTGACAGAACTGAGCATAGTTATGAGAATATCTAGGCATGATCATGTATATAGGCATCACGTCCGTGACAAGTAGACCGAAACGATTCTGCATCTACTACTATTACTCCACTCATCGACCGCTATCCAGCATGCATCTTGAGTATTAAGTTAAAAACAGAGTAACGCCTTAAGCAAGATGACATGATGTAGAGAGATAAATTCATGCAATATGAAATAAACCCCATCTTGTTATCCTCGATGGCAATGATGCAATACGTGCCTTGCTGCCCCTTCTGTCACTGGGAAAGGACACCGCAAGATTGAACCCAAAGCTAAGCACTTCTCCCATGGCAAGAACTACCAATCTAGTCGGCCAAACCAAACGGATAATTCGAAGAGACTTGCAAAGATAACCAATCATACATAAAAGAATTCAGAGAAGATTCAAATATTATTCATAGATAGACTTGATCATAAACCCACAATTCATCGATCTCAACAAACACACCGCAAAAAAAAGATTACATCGAATAGATCTCCACAAGAGAGGGGGAGAACTTTGTATTGAGATTCAAAGAGAGAAGAAGCCATCTAGCTACCACTACTAGATATCCCAATATAGCCGAGGGTTGAATCCCCGTCGGATATTGAAGTTCACCCTCGACTAAGACTATAACCGATGGTAGACCGTCGGCAATCTCCCGTCGGTGATGCTTGGTCGGCCATTACTACCATAGCCGACGGTACTCTCGGTAATCAATTTTGCCAACGGTACTAAGCCGACGGTGACCTGTCGGCCATGTCTTGGTCAAGGGCTACCTCACCATTACTCGACGACACTTATAGCCGAACATTCACCGTTGTCTATGCATTTCTCGACGGCTTTTCTCTCCCGTAGACTTTAACAATGCCCGACGGTCCACCTGCCCCATCGGATATAGTTATAGTTGGGAGGGTGCCTATCCCCGTCAGAATTAATAATGGGTGACCGTGTTTATACACCGTCGAACATGTTTATAGCCGTGTGATCAACCAAGATCATCAATTAGTATAATTACTAATAGTTTGACAATCATCGAAGGTTGTCTAAATAGTCATGCTGGACTTACAAGTCCATATTATAAAACTTGCATTTCAAAATTATTTCACAAGCTGCAAATCTCACAATCACAAGATTACTTCAGAATTGCTTGCATTCGATCCAAATGACAAAAGATGGATTATGTTTTGCACAATCTCATAATATATCACAAGCACAACAAGAGTTGCGTCCAAATCACATTTTTAACTTCAATGATCCTTAAAAAACGAAACAGTAACTATAACAGAATGTTCTTAACATTTTTCTAAAGATTAATGGTCCAAAAACAGCAAACACCATCAACATCTTAGCTTGAGAACTTCACTCGGTTGAGTCACACGTATTATGCTCATCACCATAGATATTGCTCCCACCATTGTGGCTACCTCCAGCATTGCGTCACTCTCTACAAGTCATCAAACTAGTTGTGAGATACATGAAAACAGGGATCACAAGGTACGGCCAATGAAAATAATCTGAAGGTGATGGCAACACAAGTCACACAAGTATGCAAATGAAAATATATTGTTGTAATAATAAGGACAACAGATAGAAGTACCACCGCCACTCGACTTTGTTTTGACAGAGATTAACACAACGCAGAAGTTAGGAATGACAACACAACACCAGCAGATTATAATATGAACGAGATGCACTTAAGTATTTAACAAGTGCAACTTCTCGAGGCAAAATATGTCTCCTAATGTGATATGAAACTGGGACAGGCAAAAATTACATATGAAGTTTGTGACATGGAAAGAAGAAAGTACTGTGATCTTTATATATATATATATATATATAATGAGTGGACATCATTTCAGGGGACGTGTGAAACTAAAAAGAGATAGCATTTCTTATTTAAATGTTGATGTTCTCATTTTGTTCTGAACCGCTGGTTTTGCTTAAAAGACAATCTACACTACATAGAGAAGAATACTAAGGCATAAAAATTGGCAACATATCTTAAGGAAACAAGAATCCTAAACATAGAATAGCACACTGTTTGGTTACCGCGATTAAGAAAATCTATTTAGAAAAGGGCATACCAAGATAAGCAAAAGATGCATACCTGTGCACGTAATGATATCACATTTTTTAAGCCATCTTTTCTGGTCACTGGAACAAAAATAAAGAAATTGTCGTGTCAAAAAAATAAAGTAATTGTCGTGTCATCATCAGTATACAAGTTCAGGTTGAATACATACGGTTAACAAGTGTATGCTCTTTCGCAAAAAACAAACAAACAAGTTTATGCCCCCCCCCCCCCCTTTTCGCATCTCTTCAATCCTAGTGCTTTGTAATTTACCTCAGCAGCCAGAGGCTTGTCCTGACAAAATATTGAACATATAAGAGTACACTGTTTCATGTTATTCTTAAGGAGTACTAAATAAATGTGTAACGACTAAATTAAAGCACACTATTCATGCAAAACAGCAGTGCCAATTCTCATGGTACTAGTCTTAAAAAGCTATATCTTAGTGCATGTCTGAAGTCAAATGCTTACTAAGTTCAGTTATAGTTTTCATTGTTTGGACCATGACATTATGTAGTAGTAGAAAGGACCAAAACAATGGTCTGTTACATAACACAAGACATCAAGCTGCATAGTAAACAGTTCGACATGGCGAATAAACTCCACAAATCCAAAGACAAAATGAAAGCAAACACTGATCACTGCACTTATCATGTCCTTCACTGGGCATCCAGGAGTCATGAACCGTAGATAGAACAATAACCTGAAGAATAGTTAAGTGGCACAACCATCAGTTAATCTCAGGCAATGGCACCCTTATCTGTATGTATAGTATAAGTGAATACTAATAATCTAGTAATTATTGTAAGGTTACACGACAAATTGGAAAAGCTACTTTCTGTACAACTGTCTTAGTTCCACAAGGAATTGGAACATTTCCTCTTTGCATAAAGTATGAATTTTGGAATCATGGAACAGAACTTGATGCTTCGTAGTCGAGATAACCAAAATGGATAATCTATAACAGGCAACACAAGATTGTTTCAACACATCTACATTAGTTCTGCTGAAAAAAGAATAATCAAATAAACTATTATCAGGAAATTGGTGGAAGATGCAACCATTCTCTCACTAATTAGTGCATCATGACATTGGCACTTTCAAATGGTCTCCTACTACTTCTGGTAATATTTTAGACCAAGTGTATCTCTTAGAAATTCACAAACATGCATATACACGGAAGTATATTAGAGAGAACACACCCGTAATCTTGATGATATAGATATAGTACCATTGAGGCGATGCTTCAAACCTAAACTCTCCCCCGATTCTGCAATGCAGTGCTCAAGACAGTATACAATAATAGATTTGCTTGCTAAATTGGCAAGAGAAGTTATAGCTGATATACATCTACCTGTATCAAACGTGGATGGTATCAACTTGCTGCATTAAATATCAAGCAATTTAGTCCACCTGGTGTTGCTGTACATTGCAGAAGCAGGGGGGGGGGGGGGGGCGTTAAGCAGAGTGAGGGAGGCCCAGGTGGGGGATTGTGTCTGGTGCCGCTCTGCTGCAGCGACACGAAGCGGGCCTATCAACACCAGCGAGGTGTCGAGCAGGGGACGGAACCGCCGTGTCTATCTGCTAAAGGAAAAGGAATAGGTCGTACATTCCTCATCAGCCTCCTGTCAGATCCTTGCAGCGTATGAGGCGCAGAGTCTCGACGTATACCTCCACGTTGTCGTCGCAGTCGGAGATCTGGTTGATGTGAGACAATGTCCACCGCTGATATTGGACAGCGGTCCGAGAGCTTGGCGGTGAGGCGGTGAAGAACCCGCTCTGCGCAACGAGTATATTGCGGTGCACGCAGATCGTGAGGGAGAGGGCATCCATGGAGCTGAGAGTGAGACGCACGTCGGAGGAGTCGAGGATAGAGGGTAGTGGCGACGCTCGGATGTGGGATTCAGAGACTTGAATCAGGGTAAGTGGTGCAGGGATCGAGGAAAGGTGGTTCTAGTCTTCTAGAGCGGCTGGAGGAGAGAGGAGGAAGGCGCCGACGATAGGCGAGAGGAGCGGATGGAGCAGTTTCGATCTGGTAGAGCTGGTGCCGGGCCCGAGAGGGTTGAGGCGAAGGTTTTCTTTTCTTTGGGACGGTTGACCAAGGAATAACCCGCGAGACTCTTTAAAAAAAATATTTCTTTTTCGCGGGAAGTACTCGAAAAATCTATAAGGCCCGCGCGCGATTTGCGAACATTTCCACTTATATATTCTTTTTGCAAATTTCACCGAAAAAGGAAATAATATAATCCGGTGAGACACATTCTTTGCAAATTTCATCGAAAAAGGAAAAATATAATCCGGTGAGACACATTCTTTTTAGTGCTTATTCTATACTACTCTCTTCATTCTAATGAATAAGACACGTACGGAATTCGAAATTCAACTTTGATCTTAGATGAAATCAATATTGTCTATTTTGTGTAGCCTCTTTTGAATATAAAAAGACATTTATGGGGCGAAGAAGTCGCTGAGCACGGCGAAGTCGCCGACGTCGCCGCCGTCCTCGTCGGCGGCGGTGGCCTTCTCCTTCTTGATGGCGCAGCCGCCTCTGCTGGACCCCTGCCCGGCGTCTCCATGGCAGACCGATGGTGGCGGCGCGTCATCGTCGTCGCTGTCGTCAAGGACGACGACGCCTCCCTCGTCCCTGCCACGGCGCCGAGCTTCAAACCGCGCGAAGGCGGCACGCTGGCGCTCCATCTGCGTGCGCGCCCAGTCGTCGCGCGCCCATTTGAGGGCCGCTTCGTCGTCAACCTCCTCCTCCTTGACGCCGCCGGCGAGCCCGGGCTCCGTCTTTACGACGGGGAACCCCGGCTCCGGCTTGACGGCGGCGAGCCCCGGCTCCGTCTTTGGCTTGACGAAGCGCGGAGGAAACGAGGAGGAGGCGCGCCGGCCGCTCTCGTTGATGATGATGCCGGCGCCGCGGGTGTGCCGACCGAGCGGCGTCTCCGCGGCGGGCTGAGCCTTGACGCCGAAGAGCACCGGCGAGCCGGATGGGTGAGAGAAGGAGCGGGAGGAGGAGGAAGAGGAGGAGGAGGCGAACCTCCTGGGCACCCATGGCCCGGCGCTCCGACGGGGGCGGGACGGCCGCCGCAATAGGGTATGCCAGCGGCAGGTTATTGCCGCCCTCGAGGTACTCCAGCACCTCGTGCAGTGTGCGGCCGGGGATGCCCCACCGGAGGCGGCGGCCGTCGCTGTTCTTGACGCCGCCCACCACCGGCGCCCTGTTCGTGGACGCCAGCCGTTGCGCCTGCCGCCGCTGGAAGTAGTCCGCCCACGCCGCGTGGTTGTCGGCGGCGTACTGGGGGAGGCTGCTCCTCCGTCAGGGACGACCGCACGCGGTCGACCTCGGCGGCGAAGATGCCGGGGCGCGCATCGACGTCGGGCACCGGGGGGATGGGGACGCCACCGTTACTGAGCCTCCACCCCATCGGCCCGGCGCGCATGTCCGGCGGCGCTGGGATATGGGCCTCGAACAGGAGCCACGCCTCCCACTCCTGGAGCGAGCGGCAGCCGAAGTCGTTGGTCGCTGCGGCGTCGCCGAGAAAGCGTTCGGCCATCGCTGGGGAGGGAAGGGAAGGGGAGGACGTGGGAGATAGCAGAGCTCGGCGGCACGGACGGGAGGGAGCAGAGACTCGGCGGCGGCTGGTTTGGGCTCGGGCTGGTGTGGCCAGCGGCGAGGGGGAGCGGTGGGTTTTATAGCCCACGCCGTGTGTATGCGTGGCGGGAGGGGAGGCCTTGCCGCGCCGCCTGTGAGGAATCAATGGCAAGGCTGACCGACGGCAGCCTTGCCATTGATTCTCTGCGGGAAACCGAGGCGCTCTTGGGGAAGACTAGGCGTCGTCTCACTGACGCGGCTGGCCCACGGCTCTTTTGTGCCAAAACCGCTCGCCCCGGCGCCCCCGGGCGCCCCCCAGCGCGTCGGGCTGGGCCTGCGTACGCCGGCGCCAGTTTCGGCCCAAACCAGCGAAAAACGGGCTCATGGGACGCGACTGGGCCGATTTTTGGGCGCCGGCGTGGTAAAAACGCCTGGGGAGGGCCTGTTGGGGGCGCGGCTGGAGATGCTCTTACTAAACATGACCATAGATTTATGAAGCAATGTATCGATAATAAAGAATACATAGATAACAACAACAATATTTACTTTCATGATTAAATATTCTAAACAACAACTCATTATTACAAAGCATCTAGTGAGTAGTTCATGACACTCTTTACATGTAGAAGTTTACTGAGTATATCAAACCATGTCAGAAAGTGTTGACTGAGATTTTTCTTCCCGGCATGTGGTTTACTCCTTGAGTCTAAGGATGATCAGCAGAAAAAATTAATATTTTTTTTTGTAAATAACGCTCATGAAATTGAAGTACACCTGCAGTAGATTGTACCACGGAAGTCCATGAATGTTGTCTATAGAATTGACAACCTTTGTATGTTGAGGTAAGTCTTATCGCAAAATCTTCATAAATAGCTTAATGCACATGTTTTAATAATTTATTTAACAATATGTTATAGGTATCTTAACCCTTTGACATTATTGGAGTAGCACTCCCTCAATATGACATCTCGTTCGACGTCTTCCTAGTATAGCACCCAATGTTATCCGTCCATGTTCTTGGGTTTGAACCATGGAAAGGCATATTGTTTTTGCACCGGAATTGCTCTATTGCATACATATCATTATTCTGGAAAAACAGCTGACTTTTATTCTTTTGGCCCGTTTGTTCTTTTAGAAAATCTTATTAATTTGTATTCTTAGGTTTCTCACATACTTCAACTTTTAATTTTGGAATACGGAACTCATGCTTACTACAATTCAAGATATTAATTAGTATTTTAGAAAAGCATGAAGATCGGTGTCCTTCTAGACCATGAAGTTGTATTAATAACAATGTGGAGGTACCAAGTTACAAAAGGAATCATAACTAACAAGTAGCAAATTAGTCCTTGGTTTATACAAAGAGGACCCCTATAACAATGATATTGACCATTGAAACATATAACCGAGAGTAAAAGCTAACCGTCGGTTATTGCTAACCCCTTTCGGGTACTTTCTCAAATAACCTAGAGTCACACTAGTACCATTGGTTATTATCACTCATAGGTGAGAGTTTTGCTTTGACCGTCGGACATTAAATTTCACAGTCGGCAATGACATGTAATCCCCTTGGGTGTAAAAAAACTGTGAAACATTGCAGCGAGCCGTCTGGTATTGCATGTAATAGTCGACGGTGTAGCAAGAACCGTCGGGCATTACATGTAATAGCCGACGGTGTAGCAAAAACCGTCAGGCATTATAATTAACCGTCGGACATAAAATTGGATACCCGAGGGTGGGATTTTTACCGTCGGACAATCTAGTATCCCGTCGGCTATTAGCAGTAATATTTGTGAGTTGCCAATAACCGTCGGCCATTGCCACTACCGTCGCCTATTACCATAATATCCGACGGCCCATCGGCTATTACATTTCACCGTCGGAAATATGGGGATTTCTAGTAGTGTACTAACTATGGACCCGAAGGTCTGAGATAAACTACTCACACTTCATCGAAGGGGCTAGGATGATGTAGAAGCCCTCCGTGATGACGGCCCTCTTCCGGCGGAGCTCCGGAACAGGCCCCAAGATGGGATCTCGTGGATACAGAAAGTTGCGGCGGTGAAATTAGGTTTTTGGCTCCTGTTTTGATCGTTTGGGGATACGTAGGTATATATAGGAGGAATGAGTACGTCGGTGGAGCACCGAGGGGCCCATGAGGCAGGGGGGCGCGCCCCCCACCCTCGTGACCTCCTCTTTGATCCCTTGCAGTAGGGTCCAAGTCTCCTGGATCACGTTCGGTGGAAAAATCACGTTCCTGAAGATTTTATTCCGTTTGGACTCCGTTTGATATTATGTTTCTCCGAAACACTGAAATAGGCAAAAAACAGCAATTCTGGGCTGGGCCTCCGGTTAATAGGTTAGTCCGAAAAAAATATAAAAGTGGAAAATAAAGCCCAATATAGTCCAAAACAGTAGATAATATAGCATGGAGCAATAAAAAAATTATAGATACGTTGGAGACGTATCAGGCATCCCCAAGCTTACTTCCTGCTCATCCTCGAGTAGGTAAATGATAAAAAGAGAATTTTTGTTGCGGAGTGCTACTTGGCATAATTTCAATATAAATCTTCTTAATTGTGATATGAATATTCAGACTTAGAAAGATTCAAGACAAAAGTTTATATTGTCATAAAAATAATAATACTTCAAGCATACTAACAAAGCAATTATGTCTTCTCAAAATAACATGGCCAAAGAAAGTTATCCCAACAAAATCATATAGTCTGGCTATGCTCTATCTTCACCACACAAAATATTTAAATCATGCACAACCCCGATGACAAGCCAAGCAATTGTTTCATACTCTAACTTTTTCAATCTTCACGCAATACATGAGCGTGAGCCATGGACATAGCACTATAGGTGGAATAGAATGGTGGTTGTGGAGAAGACAAAAAGGGAGAAGATAGTCTCACATCAACTAGGCGTATCAACGGGCTATGGAGATGCCCATCAATAGATATCAATGTGAGTGAGTAGGGATTGCCATGCAACGGATGCACTAGAGCTATAAGTATATGAAATCTCAAAAAGAAACTTAGTGGGTGTGCATCCAACTTGCTTGCTCATAAAGACCTAGGGCAATTTGAGGAAGCCCATCATTGGAATATACAAGCCAAGTTCTATAATGAAAGATTCCCACTAGTACATGAAAGTGATAACATGAGAGACTCTCTACTATGAAGATCATAGTGCTACTTTGAAGCACAAGTGTGGTAAAAGGATAGTAACATTGACCCTTCTTTCTTTTTCTCTCATTTTTTTTATTTTTTTATTTGGGCCTTTTCTCTTTTTTTATGGTCTCTTTTTTTATTTGGGCTTCTTTGGCCTCTTTTATTTATTTTTCGTCCGGAGTCTCATCCCGACTTATGGGGGAATCATAGTCTCCATCATTCTTTCGTCACTGGGACAATGCTCTAATAATGATGATCATCACACTTTTATTTTTCTTACAACTCAACAATTACAACTTGATACTTAGAACAAAATATGACTCTATATGAATGCCTCCGGCGGTGTATCGGGATATGCAATGAATCAAGAGTGACATGTATGAAAGAATTATGAACGGTGGCTTTGCCACAAATACGATGTCAACTACATGATCATGCTAGCAATATGACAATGATGGAATGTGTCATAATAAAGGGAACGGTGGAAAGTTGCATGGCAATATATCTCGGAATGGCTATGGAAATGCCATAATAGGTAGGTATGGTGGCTGTTTTGAGGAAGGTATATGGTGGGTGTATGATACCGGCGAAAGGTGCGCGGTATTAGAGAGGCTAGCAAAGGTGGAAGGGTGAGAGTGCGTATAATCCATGGACTCAACATAGTCATAAAGCACTCATATACTTATTGCAAAAATCTAGAAGTTATCAAAGCAAAGTATTACGTGCATGCTCCTAGGGGGATAGATTGGTAGGAAAATACCATCGCTCGTCCCCGACCGCCACTCATAAGGAAGACAATCAATAAATAAATTATGCTCCGACTTCATCACATAACGGTTCACCATACGTGCATGCTACGGGAATCACAAGCTTCAACACAAGTATTCTTTAAATTCACAACTACTCAACTAGCATGACTTTAATATTATCATCTCCATATCTCAAAACAATTATCATGCTTCAATCTTTTCTTAGTATTCAACACACTCAAAAGAAAGTTTCACAAATCTTGAATACCAAGCATATTATTATTAAGCAAATTACCATGCTATTAAGAGACTCTTAAAATAATTTAAGTGAAGCATGAGAGATCAATAGTTTCTTTAAAACAAATCCACCACCGTGCTCTAAAAATCTAAGTGAAGCACATAGAGCAAAACTACTTAGCTCAAAAGATATAAGTGAAGCACATAGAGTATTCTATCAAATTTTAATTCATGTATGGCTCTCTCAAAAGGTGTGTACATCAAGGATGATTGTGGCATACTAACAAACATAGACACAAATAATACAAGACGCTCCAAGCAAAACACATATCATGTTGGTGAATAAAAATATAGCTCCAAGTCAAGTTATCGATAGAAGTAGACGAAAAGAGGGGATGCCTTCCGGGGCATCCCCAAGCTTTGACTTTTTGGTGTCCTTGGATTATCTTGGGGGTCCCATGGGAATCCCCAAGCTTAGGCTCTTGCCACTCCTTGTTCCATAATCCATCAAATCCTTACCCAAAACATGAAAACTTCACAACACAAAACTTAAGGCAGAAAACTCGTGAGCTCCGTTAACGAAAGAAAACAAAAGACCACTTCAAGGTACTGTAATGAACTCATTATTTATTTATATTGGTGTTAAACCTAATGTATTCCAACTTCTCTGTGGATTATAAATTATTTTACTAGCCATAGATTCATCAAAATAAGCAAACAACACACGAAAAACAGAATCTGTCAAAAAGAGAACAGTCTGTAGTAATCTGTAGCTAGCGCAAGATCTGGAACCCCAAAAATTCTAAAATAAATTGCTGGACGTGAGGAATTTATCTATTAATTATCTGCAAAAATAATTAACTAAATAGCATCTCCAAATAAAATTTACAGCAGTTCTCGTGAGCGCTAAAGTTTCTGTTTTTTACAGCAAGTTCAACAAGACTTTCCCCAAGTCTTCCCAACGGTTCTACTTGGCACAAACACTAATTAAACAAAAAAAACAACCAAAAAAGAGGCTAGATAATTTATTTATTACTAAACAGGAGAAAAAAGCAAAGAATAAAAATAAAATTGGGTTGCCTCCCAACAAGCGCTATCGTTTAACGCCCCTAGCTAGGCATAAAAGCGAGGATAGATCTAGGTATTGCCATAGTAATAAGATAGATTGGTGAAACTCATTTCATATTCTCTACGTTCGGCACCAAGTTTTCTTTGAGGCAAGAAAAAATAATCAAAAGGACTAAATTTAACAGGACAAAAATGCCCAAGATCAACCTTGGGAGGTATAGGTTCCTCCTTTGGTCCTTCAAAATGCACAACCAATTCATCATTATAAGCATTCTTTTGACAGAACTTTGTAAGCCTATATTCAAGAGAATATCCTAGCTCATTATTTGAATAGCCAAATCATCATTAAGTTCAGAAATTTTATCAACTAAAACATTGGTAGGAACCCTTCTTCTAAGATTTTCATTGAAAGCAACATAATCTAGAGATTGAAAACGCATTACTTCTTCTTGATCAAAGAGGATAGCCTCTATGGGAGGACGGCAAGCGTCCACCCTATAATGCCCAAAGATTTCTTTGGCTTCTCTTATTATGAATCTAAACTCATGAGCCAAAAAGATAGTAGCGGCACGCTTAACAGAAGAATGCTCAATATTAGAAAAATCTAGAAAAATCCTTTGTATGGAAGGATGCATGTGCATGAATTGTCTTTCAAGTTCAACTACAAGCATGGCAATAGCGTCCGCAAGACTACTAGTTCTGTGAAGGATAGAACTACCCATAGAAGGTAAAGCACCGGCACAAGTAAAGAAATCTTGAATAACTCCTTTTCCAATAATATTACCACTACCAACACGGAATTTTTTTGTATGAAAGATGGTAGGTTCTTTAGCAGGAGCATCAGAATTTTCCATGATATTGTTATCGCCCATATTGGCGATAACTTCCCCAATTTCAGACATAACGACAAGCAAGCAAACTAGCACACAAACAAACAAAAGAGGCAAACAGAGAGGGAGGATAGAGAGAGAGAGGGTGAATAAAACGACAAGGGTGAATTGGGGGGGAGAGGAAAACGAGAGGCAAATGGCAAATAATGTAATGCGAGAGATAGGGATTGTGATGGGTACTTGGTATTTTGACTTTTTGCGTAGACTCCCCGGCAACGGCGCCAGAAATCCTTCTTGCTACGTCTTGAGCTTGCGTTGGTTTTCCCCGAAGAGGAAGGGATGATGCAGCAGAGTAGCATAAGTATTTCCCTCAGTTTTTGAGAACCAAGGTATCAATCCAGTAGGAGGCCACACTCAAGTCCCTCGTACCTGCACAAAACGATAGCTACTCGCAACCAACGCGATTAGGGGTTGTCAATCCCTTCACGGTCACTTACGAGAGTGAGATCTGATAAATATAATATTTTTGGTATAAGGATGCAAAGTAAAAAGTAAAGGCAAAGTAAAAAAGCAAAGCAAGATTAAAGTGATGGAGATTGATATGATGAGAATAGACCTGGGGGCCATAGGTTTCACTAGTGGCTCCTCTCAAGAGCATAAGTATTCTACGGTGGGTGAACAAATTACTGTTGAGCAATTGACAGAATTGAGCATAGTTATGAGAATATCTAGGCATGATCATGTATATAGGCATCACGCCCGTGACAAGTAGACCGAAACGATTCTGCATCTACTACTATCACTCCACTCATCGACCGCTATCCAGCATGCATCTAGAGTATTAAGTTAAAAACAGAGTAACGCCTTAAGCAAGATGACATGATGTAGAGAGATAAATTCATGCAATATGAAATAAACCCCATCTTGTTATCCTCGATGGCAACGATGCAATACGTGCCTTGCTGCCCCTTATGTCACTGGGAAAGGACACTGCAAGATCGAACCCAAAGCTAAGCACTTCTCCCATGGCAAGAACTACCAATCTAGTCGGCCAAACCAAACGGATAATTCGAAGAGACTTGCAAAGATAACCAATCATACATAAAAGAATTCAGAGAAGATTCAAATATTATTCATAGATAGACTTGATCATAAACCCACAATTCATCGATCTCAACAAACACACCACAAAAAGAAGATTACATCGAATAGATCTCCACAAGAGAGGGGGAGAACTTTGTATTGAGATTCAAAGAGAGAGAGAAGAAGCCATCTAGCTACTAACTATGGACCCGAAGGTCTGAGGTAAACTACTCACACTTCATCGGAGGGGCTAGGATGATGTAGAAGCCCTCCATGATGACGGCCCTCTTCCGGCGGAGCTCCGGAACAGGCCCCAAGATGGGATCTCGTGGATACAGAAAGTTGCGGCGGTGGAATTAGGTTTTTGGCTCCTGTTCTGATCGTTTGGGGGTACGTAGGTATATATAGGAGGAAGGAGTACGTCGGTGGAGCACTGAGGGGCCCACGAGGCAGGGGGCGCGCCCTAGGGGGGTGCCCCCACCCTCGTGACCTCCTCTTTGATCCCTTGCAGTAGGGTCCAAGTCTCCTGGATCACGTTCGGTGAGAAAATCACGTTTCCGAAGATTTTATTCCTTTTGGACTCCGTTTGATATTCTGTTTCTCCAAAACACTGAAATAGGCAAAAATAACAATTCTGGGCTGGGCCACCGGTTAATAGGTTAGTCCCAAAAATAATATAAAAGTGGAAATAAAGCCTAATATAGTCCAAAACAATAGATAATATGGCATGGAGCAATCAAAAATTATAGATACGTTGGAGACGTATCACGGAGCTCCGGAACATGCCCCAAGGTGGGATCTCGTGCGTACAGAAGGTTGCGGCAGTGGAATTAGGTTTTTGGCTCCGTATCTGATCGTTTGGGGGTACGTAGGTATATATAGGAGGAAGGAGTACGTCGGTGGAGCAACAGGGGGCCCATGAGGGTGGAGGGCGCGCCTGGGGGTAGGCGCGCCCCCCTACCTCGTGGCTTCCTCTTTTGTTTCTTGACGTAGGGTCCAAGTCCTCTGGATCATGTTCGTTCCGAAAATCATGTTCCCGAAGGTTTCATTCCGTTTGGACTCCGTTTGATATTCTTTTTCTGCGAAACTCTGAAATAGGCAAAAAAACAATAATTCTGGGCTGGGACTCCGGTTAATAGGTTAGTCCCAAAAATAATATAAAAGTGAATAATAAAGCCCAATAATGTCCAAAATAGAAGATAATATAGCATGGAGCAATAAAAATTTATAGATACGTTGGAGACATATCAAGCATCCCCAAGCTTAATTCCTGCTCGTCCTTGAGTATGTAAATGATAAAAACAGAATTTTTGATGTGGAATGCTACTTGGCATAATTTCAATATAATTCTTCTTATTGTGGCATGAATGTTCAGACTTGATATGATTCAAGATAAAAGTTTAATGTTGACATAAAAACAATAATACTTCAAGCATACTAACTAAGCAATTATGTCTTATCAAAATAACATAGCCAAAGCAAGTTATCCCTACAAAATCATATAGTCTGGCTATGCTCCATCTTCCCCACACAAAATATTCATATCATGTATGACCCCGATTTTGGCCAAGCATTTGGTTCATACTTTTAACGCCCTTCAGCCTTTTCAACTCTTACGCAATACATGAGCGCAAGCCATGGATATAACACTATGGTGGAATAAGGTATCATGGTAGGGGTTATGTGGGAAGACAAAAAAGGAGAAAGTCTCACATCAACGAGGCTAATCAACGGGCTATGGAGATGCCCATCAATTGATGTTAATGCAAGGAGTAGGGATTGCCATGCAACAGATGCACTAGAGCTATAAGTGTATGAAAGCTCAAAAAGAAACTAAGTGGGTGTGCATCCAACTTTCTTGCTCATGAAGACCTCGGGCATTTGAGGAAGCCCATCATTGGAATATACAAGCCAAGTTCTATAATGAAATTTCCCACTAGTATATGAAAGTGACAAAATGAGAGACTCTCTATTATGAAGATCACGGTGCTACTTTGAAGCACAAGTGTGGTAAAAGGATAGTAACATTGTCCCTTCTTCTTTTTCTCTCATATTATTTTTTTATTTTTTTTATTTGGGCCTTTTCTCTTCTTTTTTATGGACTCTTTTTTTTATTTTTTTATTTAGTCCGAAGTCTCATCCCGACTTGTGGGGGAATCATAGTCTCCATCATCTTTTCCTCACTTGGGACAATGCTCTAATAATGATGATCATCACACTTTTATTTACTTACAACTCATGAATTACAAGTCAATACTTAGAACAAAATATGACTCTATATGAATGCCTCCGGCGGTGTACCGGGATATGCAATGAATCAAGAGCGACGTGTATGAAAGAATTATGAACGGTGGCTTTGCCACAAATACAATGTCAACTACATGATAATGCAAAGCAATATGACAATAATGGAGTATGTCATGATAAATGAAACGGTGGAAAGTTGCATGGCAATATATCTCGGAATGGCTATGGAAATGCCATGATAGGTAGGTATGGTGGCTGTTTTGAGGAAGATATAAGGAGGTTTATGTATGATAGAGCATATCGTATCACAGGGTTTGGATGCACCGGCGAAGTTTGCACCAACTCTCAAGGTGAGAAAGGGCAATGCGCGGTACCGAAGAGGCTAGAAAATTGCGGAAAGGTAAGTGTGCGTATAATCCATGGACTCACATTAGTCATAAAGAACTCATATACTTATTGCAAAAATTTATTAGCCCTCGAAGCAAAGTACTACTACGCATGCTCCTAGGGGAAGGGTTGGTAGGAGTTAACCATCGCGCGATCCCGACCGCCACACAAAGGAAGACAATCAACAAATACTTCATGCTCCGACTTCGTTACATAACGGTTCACCATACGTGCATGCTACAGGAATCACAAACTCCAACACATGTATTTTTCAATTCCACGATTACTCAACTAGCACAACTATGATATTATCACCTTTATATCTCAAAACAATTATCAAGCATCAAATTTCTCATGATATTAATTAAAGAAAATTGCCATGATATTTTAAGACTCTCAAAATAATCTAAGTGAAACACGAGAGATCAATAGTTTCTATAAAACAAATCCACCACCGTGCTCTAAAAAATATAAGTGAAGTACTAGAGCAAAACTATATAGCTCAAAAAATATAAGTGAAGCACATAGAGTATTCTAATAATTTCCGAATCAAGTGTGACTCTCTCAAAAGGTGTGTACAACAACGATGATTGTGGTAAACTAAAAAGCAAAGACTCAAATCATACAAGACGCTCCAAGCAAAACACATATCATGTGGTGAACAAAAATATAGCTCCAAGTAAAGTTACCGATGGAAGTAGACGAAAGAGGGGATGCCTTCCGGGGCATCCCCAAGCTTTGGCTTTTTGGTGTCCTTAGATTATCTTGGGGGTTCCATGGGCGTCCCCGAGCTTAGGCTCTTGCCACTCCTTGTTCCATAATCCATCAAATCTTTTACCCAAAACTTGAAAACTTCACAACACAAAACTTAACAGAAAATCTCGTGAGCTCCGTTAGCGAAAGAAAACAAAATACCACTTCAAGGTACTGTAATGAACTCATTCTTTATTTATATTTGTGTTAAACCTACTGTATTCCAACTTCTCTATGGTTTATAAACTATTTTACTAGCCATAGATTCATCAAAATAAGCAAACAATACACGAAAAACAGAATCTGTCAAAAATAGAACAGTCTGTAGTAATCTGTAACTAATGCAAACTTCTGGAACTCCAAAAATAATCCAAAATAGGAAGACCTATACAATTTGTTTATTGATCAGCAGCAATTGGAATCAATATTTTATCACGTTCTGGTAATTTTTAACAATTATTTTCGTGAACAGAAAGTTTCTGGAATTTTCTGCAAGATCAAATAACTAACATCCAAGAAGATCCTATAGGTTAAACTTGGCACAAACACTAATTAAAACATAAAAACACATCTAACCAGAGGCTAGAACAAATATTTATTCCTAAACAGAAGCAAAAAAGCAAAAAACTAAAAATAAAATTGGGTTGCCTCCCAACAAGCGCTATCGTTTAACGCCCCTAGCTAGGCATAAAAACAAGGATAGATCTAGGTATTGCCATAATAATGGTACGGCAAGTCATGAAAACTTTTCTCATATTCTCTACGTTCAGCAGCAAGTTTTCTTTGAGGCAAGCAAAAATAATCAAAAGGGCTAAATTTAATGGGACAAAAGTCCCCAAGATCAATCTCGGGAGGTATGGTTTCCTCCCTTGGCCCTTTGTATTGCACAACCAATTCATCATTACAAGCGTTCTTTTGGTAAAAAGTCACAAGCCTTCTTTCAAGAGAAAATCCTAATCCATTATTCTGAATAGCAAAATCATCATTAAGCTCAGAAATTCTATCAACTAGAACATCGGCTGGAACCTTTTTCCTAAGATTTTCATTATAAGCAACATGATCCAAAGATTGTAAACACATCATGTCTTCTTGATTAAAGAGGATAGCTTCTATGGGAGGATGACTAGCATCTACCCTATAATGCGCAAAGATTTCTCTAGCCTCTTTTATTATGAATCTAAACTCACGAGCCAAAAAGATAGTGGCGGCACGCTTAACAGAAGAATGCTCAATATTAGAAAATTCTAGGAAAATTCTTTGTATGCAAGGATGCATATGAAGAAATTGCCTTTCAAGTTCAACTACAAGCAAAGATATTGCATCCGCAAGGCTACTAGTTTTATGGAGAATAGAGACACCCATAATAGGCAAAGCGCCGGCACAAGTAAAGAAATCTTGAATAACTCCTTTCCCAATAATATTGCCACTACCGACTCGAAACTTTTTGGTGTGCAAGATGGTAGGTTCCTCAAGAGGATCATCGAAAGCAACAAAATTTCCCAAGTTGTTATTATTGCCTTCGTTAGCGATAACCTTCCCAGATTCAGACATGGCAAAATAAAGGCGAGCGAAAATAGGCAAACGGAAAAGAGAGGGCGAATAAAACAACAAGGATGAAGTGGGGGAGAGGAAAACGAGGGGCAAATGGCAAATAATGTAATGCGGGAGATAAGGTTTTGTGATGGGTACTTGGTATGTTGACTTTTGCGTAGACCTCCCCGATAACGGCGCCAGAAATCCTTCTTGCTACCTCTTGAGCACTGCGTTGGTTTTGCCTTGAAGAGGAAAGGGTGATGCAACAAAGTAGCGTAAGTATTTCCCTCAGTTTTTAAGAACCAAGGTATCAATCCAGTAGGAGGCTACGCGCGAGTCCCTCGCACCTACACAAAACAAATAAATTCTCGCAACCAACGTGATAAGGGGTTGTCAATCCCTACACGATCACTTACGAGAGTGAGATATGATAGATATGATATAATAATATTTTTGGTATTTTTATGATAAAGATGCAAAGTAAAATAAAAGGCAACGGAATGAAAGATTACTATGATAGAAAATAGACCCGGGGGCCATAGGTTTCACTAGTGGCTTCTCTCAAGAGCATGAGTATTTATGGTGGGTGAACAAATTATTGTTGAGCAATTGACAGAATTGAGCATAGTTATGAGAATATCTAGGTATGATCATGTATATAGGCATCACGTCCGAAATAAGTAGACCGACTCCTGCCTGCATCTACTACTATTACTCCACACATCGATCGCTATCCAGCATGCACCTAGAGTATTAAGTTCATAAGAACAGAGTAACGCCTTAAACAAGATGACATGATATAGAGGGATAAATTCATGCAATATGATAAAAACCCCATCTTGCTATCCTCGATGGCAACAATACAATACGTGCCTTGCTGCCCCTACTGTCATTGGGAAAGGACACCGCAAGATCGAACTCAAAGCTAAGCACTTCTCCCATTGCAAGAAAAACCAATCTAGTAGGCCAAACCGAACTGATAGTTCGAAGAGACTTGCAAAGATAACCAATCATACATAAACGAATTCGGAAGATTCAAATATTGTTCATAGATAAACTTGATCATAAACCCACAATTCATCGGTCTCAACAAACACACCGCAAAAGAAGATTACATCGAATAGATCTCCACGAGAGAGGGGGAGAACATTGTATTGAGATCCAAAAAGAGAGAAGAAGCCATCTAGCTAATAACTATGGACCCGAAGGTCTGAGGTAAACTACTCACACATCATCGGAGAGGCTATGGTGTTGATGTAGAAGCCCTCCGTGATCGATGCCCCCTCCGGCGGAGCTCCGAAACAGGCCCCAAGATGGGATCTCGTGGGTACAGAAGGTTGCGGCGGTGGAATTAGGTTTTTGGCTCCGTATCTGATCGTTTGGGGGTACGTAGGTATATATAGGAGGAAGGAGTATGTCGGTGGAGCAACAGGGGGCCCACGAGGGTGGAGGGTGCGCCTGGGGGGGGGGGGGGTAGGCGCGCCCCCTACCTCGTGGCTTCCTCTTTTGTTTCTTGACGTAGGGTCCAAGTCCTCTGGATCATGTTCGTTCCAAAAATCACGTTCCCGAAGGTTTCATTCCGTTTGGACTCAATTTGATATTCTTTTTCTGTGAAACTCTGAAATAGGCAAAAAAACAACAATTCTGGGCTGGGCCTCCGGTTAATAGGTTAGTCCCAAAATAATATAAAAGTGAATAATAAAGCCCAATAATGTCCAAAACAGAAGATAATATAGCATGGAGCAATCAAAAATTATAGATACGTTGGAGACGTATCAAGGCCCCAACATGCAGCCTCTCTGTTGTTATTCTCTTTGATTTATTTCCTGCATTTTATGGTTTGATTTAGGCTTTGAATCTAGTTCTCATTTAGGTTAATTTAGGTTTTCATTTAGCCTCTGAATATAGTTATGATTAGAGTTTGTCTACAGATGACAACCTACAGATTAGGGGTCATTTAGCCTGTGATTGTAGTTCTCATTTAGGATTACTGTTAAATTACAGATGACAACCTACAATGTAGTTATTGTCTGAGTAGTTCTTGTTTGTGTTTTAGGTCATTTTGCCTCTGAATTGTAGAATGCAGTTCATTTAGTCTCTGCTCATTGAGTTGTTTTAGTTCTACAAGATGGAACTTACTTCCTTTGTTTTTACCCCTCTCATAAATTTAGGTTATACTTACATGTACTTTTGATTGGTATTGTAGGTTGAACTATGAGCAGTGGGACATTCACATTGAATTTTAAGGGAGGGAATTCATCAGGACTAAGATGTTTTGGAAAGACATAAGATATTTCAATCTTATGTCTGCGCTGCTTGAGAAGGGTTACAGTCTTTCAGACTGTATGTATTACATGAATAGTGATGGGATAGGATTGGATGGTTTTAAACTATTGGGCAATTAGATCAAGGTGGATGAAATGTTGAGGCAATACCAGGACAATAAGAGGATCATATTGGCAGTTACTAAGGGCAAGAGGTAGCAGGCAATTGTTGTCTCTCCATCAAAGAATGGCAAGAGAAAGGCAACACCAATAGAGATATCTCATGAAGAATACACCATTGCTCCTCCTGTAGTATTTGCAGCCAATGAAGAAGGTGTGGCCCACAAGGGATTTGGTGAGTATGTTGGCTCTAGTTTGGCGGGCATAGATGCTTGCTTACTCTTGGGCACACAACAAAGTGTAAATTATGAGCCCATCCAAACAATGCCACCTCCCCAGCCAGAAGCTTTTGATGAGTACCAAAACTTCCAGAAAAGAAGACAGTGGCAATTATTCAGACATGGAACTAGATCCAGAAAGTGTAGATAGGGGAGAGTATGTACCTGATACAGAAATTACAAATGATAACTCTTGTGAAGATAGTGATGATCCGTAGTCAACTATAGCAGATATGAAGAAGAAGGCAGCAGTGCACTGTGAGGGTGACACTGACCTGAGGACATTTATGATGTTCCTGAGGAGCAGGAAGAGGAAGACCACACTGAACAAGCTACAAATAAAGATGAACAACAACATTTTAGTGAAGAGGGAGCATTGCAGTAGCCTGTGCCGAAGATTGCAAAGAGAGTAGGGCCAACAACAAGACCACACTCATCAGCAAATGATCCAATTATGGCTAGAGCATTATACTTTTAACATCCTAATTGCCGACTAATTCTATCAGTCAACTAAGAAGAAATCAATTCACAGATTTCACAAATTCACTAAAACAACTAAGCAATATGATTTGTATACTTTTAACACCTAATTGCGGTGCTCAATTACCTTTTTTGCACAACCTAGAAACCTCCTGCCGCTATCAGTGGATTCACATGCCATCGACTTTTCACAGGGGGCTTAATGCTCATAACGTGCAACATGATTTAGACCCAGGCCGCTCCAATTTGTACACTCCATGGTCGCAGGTGGCTAAACATAAGGAGAATGGCTTCAATTTCTATCGGGGACAGAAATTCCCCTTTCTCCCTCGAACCCTAACCCTAGATGTGGTTGAAAGGAGCGGATGCTAACCTGGCCTGTCACAAAATCATCGTCAGACGATGAGTCAGAATCATCATCCCAAGAAACCATGTCGCCCTCCCCTCGGCGGTGCAAAGCTGGTCGCAGCGACGGCGGCGGCGGCAGCTGCGTCGCGAGAGGGGAACGAGCGGAGGAGAGAGCGGTTGGATGAAATGCCCTCCCACGCGTGACGAAGACTTAACAAGCTGTGGTAACGGCCGTCTGGCCTCGGCCGTTTGCCATGGCCACTGTGGTTTTGACAGGTGGGTCCAAAATGTCAGATTTTCATCTAGTCACGGCTCACAGCTCGTTTAGTGCGTTTTGTTATTCACTTGCCACAGAAGCGGTGGTTTTTCGTGATTTTTGGCAAAATGGATAGTTTTGAAGTGCCCTGTCCACAAATATGGTGGTTTTGAGCAATTTACTCGTCCCGGTGTGACGGTAGGTTTGTCGGATCATTAATTCTCGTTCCACCACGATGCCCCGCGGTCAAGGCGCAGCCGCGCAACGAAGGGTGTGACGCGAGCACGCGCAACCGTGTCGTGTTTTTTCCGTTTGGACGGACCCCGCGTTCCAGAAACAGACCTCATCCTGTAGTCTAGAGTATGGACCGTAGATAGGCTTGCTCGGAGCTTATTAACGCGGCTAAGCATCGCAGAGCCGTCGCTACCCCGAAATACACGTACCTATCCACAGGCGTCCGCCCGCCCGTCCCCGCGCCACCCACTCCACCGTTTCCGTTTCCAGTCGCCGATCGCTGCCCGCCTGCGCACGCAGCCGCAGTCGCGCTGCTGCGATTGCACGCGGCCGCGTTCGCGTCAATGTCAACGAACCCGTGGAGATGCCTGACCGGAACGCCGGGGCAGCCAACGGACGTACTAGTACTCCACGCGTACGCGAGACGGCAGAACGCACGGGGCGGAGGCGGCCCTGCCGGAAACCGTCTGGTTTCTCACCGCGCGCGCGTCCTCGGGGCGTTTGAACCGTCGCCCCACGTGCCACTGCTCGCTGCGTGAGTGAGGGAGGGTGGTGCGGTACTGTGGTGCGGTGTTCCTGGTGCAGTGCGCCAACTAATTCCACGGCTGCGCTTGTCATGGATCGGTCGCTGCGTCTGCGCGCACGAGTTTCCTCCTGCTCGTCCTCGCTTCTGGATTCGAATTTCGATGGGTGGTTACGTAGGCTGGTAGGAGCATCTCTATCTATCTTTGACGTTGGACCCGTGTGGAGTTGAAGTTGAACGTGCCTAGACTAGACTGCCATCGCAGCAACGTTTGCATGGAATCTTAAATTTAACGTGCCTAGACTAGACTAGATATTTAATATAAATATGGTCAAACATTACAAAATTTAACTTCAAGCAAATCTTAAATGCGGAATAAAAAAGATAGGAGGGAGTAATTTTTCTTCACACCCCACTCATGCTACCACCACATCCTTCTCTTCATCTTCTTTTTCTTCCAACCGTGAGACCGCCTTCCTCTTCTCATGGCTCGACGTTCATACGTTAGACCAGGGCGCTGGTCTTTAAGGGCGCGCACATGAGGGCTTTTTGATTGTCATCCACAAGGTAATGCCAGCTCCGATAAGGTCAATCTGGCTCCGATAGGGGAGCGGTGACAGTGGCACTTCGACGACTCGTTCTGGCGGCAGTAGTCCTAGTCGTCCGGTGGTCTCAGAATCCTGATGTAATTTTTATTATGTTCGAGATGCTTTGTACTTCCGATGAACTTCTATAATACTAGATCTGATCATTTTCGGGAACACACGCGCGCACACACACACACACATGCCTTTTATACATTGCAAAAACTTACACCAAAACAGAGAACTACATTTAGTGTATAACTCAACCATTTAGGAAAAAGAACTTCAATTACTAATTCTCACGGCTACATATACCTTTTATGGGTTTTTTCTTCCAATAATTACTTCCTAAACAAACTAATAATAAGAAAAGGAAAGAAAACAAAACAAAAGAAAGGGAAAGTCAGAAGCGCAGCGGGTCACGCCGCTGGCACCGCGGACGCCAGTGGGACGTTGCGGACTTGGACAAACTGCTGACGCCCGCCTCCCCACTCCATGAATGAACCGCACGCACTCCGCAGGGCCGGAGGTCGCTTTCGTCTGCTCTTTCCTCGCCGTCCTCGCCCTCTCGCCGCTCGCCACCACCACCACCATCCGGGGAAGGAAAGCCCCAACCCCGAATCCACTCGCCCCCCCTCCCCTCCCCTCCCCTATTAGTACCCCCGCTCCCACCAAGAATCTCCCCCAACTCCTCCCTCCTCGGTCTCCGGCCAGTCCACCCACCGAATCCGCCGGACGCGCCCAGCCTGCCCCGCCACCAGGTAAAGATCCGCCGCCGCCCACCTAGCTTCTTGAATGTTGCGAGGGGATCCCTCGCCTGCAGATATTTTCTTTTCTTTTCTTTCTTTCCCGGGTCGTTGTCCCCGCATTCCGGTCGCCGGAATTCGATCCTGCTGTCGGTGCTCGCTGCATCTCTCCCTCTCTCTCTAGCGCTCTAGATCCACGCGCGGCGGTTACCTGGGTGATGCCGTGTGGCTGCGGGTTGGGGATCTGGTTCTTTCTTCCGCGCAGGGCTTCAGTTGCCGGGCCTTTTCTTTTCTACACGGCAGGACACATGTCTTGCCTGCTTCTTTCCGCGGTTAGCGTCGATGGTTCGTGGAAGAAATTGGGGACGCCTGTGTGCCTGCGGCGGCATTGTTTTTCCGAAGAAGATGAACTGGTAGCATCGTCGCGGCGGAAATCACTTCCGATCCTTCTTCTGTACTCCCTCCGTTCCTAAATACTTGTCTTTCTAGGCATTTCAACAAGTGACTACATACGCAAAATGAGTGAATCTACGCTCTAAAATATGTCTACATACATACATCCATATGTAATAGTCATTTGAAATGTCTAGAAAGATAAATATTTAGGAACGGAGGGAGTAGTAAATAATACAGTTTTTCTTTTCGGGACTAGTATAATATCGTTGGGGAAAAGCAGCGCGCCCCCTGTTTAGTTGTTCCCAAGTTCTGCACCCGCTTCTTGTGCATGCGCGCCCTATGTGCCATACTTTATTCTGCTTCTTGTTACTTGGTGTGCTGCCGCACTGTGCTGGCATAGTGCTACACAGCGCTACTTTCCGAAGATGCTGAATTCGTGAACTGTAGGCAGTGGTAACGGGAATTTTGTGCAGTCATGGGATGCGCAGGGATATGCATATGAATTTCTTTTGCCGATATTGCTTCCTATATCGTTGTAAAGATCGCTGGGTTGGAAAGGTGTCATTTTCATGTGGCACCAGGCCCCGTGTCATCCTCGCTTTGAATGATCTTCCAGTATTAATCTTTTCGAGATTGCATTGAGATGATTTTTCTATCAAATGTGCCCACACTTTGTGGTTGGTAATGCGTTATGAACTCTGTTTCCTTCATTTTCTGTTCTAGCAATATTTCCTGTCAGGAAATTACACTTAATTGACTTTGCATCAAGAATCTTGATGAACTGCTACTAGCATGCTTTTATTGGAGAATGACTTGGGTGTTGTAGTTCATTAATGGGGATGGCTGTCATACTTGGTTCTAAAAGATACTTTCAAACCACCACTTCTTTAAATTTTTAACTTCCCCCACTCACACCTGTAGAACGAGTGGTAGATTGCTGGTGCAGAGTGTTCGTAAGGTGTGTAAACTAAAATTGACTACCATGATGTGCAGGATGGACTGCAGGATGGACGGATGCGCAATTGGTTCTAACGGTTCTGGCAGCAAGTCATGCGGCCCGCTGTCGGACTACCGCATTCCAGATTACATACTAAAGCCGGACTCTGAACCAGTCATCCTTGACAATGCACCATCTTGTCCCGTGGTAGTCTTCATCAACTCTAGAAGCGGTGGCCAACTTGGAAGTGGTTTGATCAAATCATACCGTGAAGTTCTCAATGAAGCACAGGTACCTGGCTTGCAGTTGCAGAATCTGTGATGCTGAAACAGTGCATTCCATTGGTCCCTTGATACACAGTAGCTCTTTAAATCATGTTTGATTGCTGGGGAAATTTACATCATTCACCTTTTCACAGGTCTTTGATCTGTCTGAGGAGTCCCCTGACAAGGTGCTGCACAGGTTGTATGCCAACTTCCAAAGGCTCAAGTCCAATGGTGACACTCTTGCTATTCAAATTGAGAAGAGCCTGAGACTAATTGTGAGTGTCCTACCTTCATAATCTTAATAATGTAGAAAAGCATGTCCTGTTTCTTTGTCTGAACTAAGGAGCTTTCAAACAGGTTGCTGGTGGTGATGGCACGGCAAGTTGGCTGCTTGGAGTAGTTAGTGATCTGAAGCTTACGCACTCACCCCCTGTTGCTACTGTGCCTCTGGGAACCGGAAACAACCTTCCTTTTTCATTCGGATGGGTAATGCTAGTGCCTAATTTTTGTTATGACTTATATGAGCACATATTGTCTTAATGTGTGATGAATATGTCTCTGGATGTACTTCATGTTTGCTGTTACTGGAACGTTTATGTCTTCCTGATAAACAAAAGAACATACCAGTACCACAAGTTAATTATCTTGTTTGTCTGTTCCATGAGGAATGAAACTTTTTGTTTTAATGTACACGTTTATTGTTTATTTTTTCAGTTTCCTTTGACATGTTTCCTTTTACTTGGTCTGTGTACGGTGCAAGGCCTGAATTTTCTATACCTTGTTTCCTTTGTTCAGCAAGGAACTACGTTTTTAATATTCATTTTAACTTGAACTGCAGGGAAAGAAGAACCCAGCTACTGACCAAGAGGCAGTGAAATCATTCCTTGGGCTAGTAAAAGGAGCAAGAGAAATGCGCATTGATAGGTATTGTCTCACCTATAACGTGCTTCTGAAAAGAAAAAAAGTTTTATTAATTCCACTATTCTGATTAACGTGCACATTTTGGCACCAACGGTTATTTCACATACCTCATTCCAATGAACTATTTCTCTATTCCAGCTGTTGGCCCAGTTAGGTTAGTTCATTAGTAAAACATGTTCTCTATTCTGCTTATGACAGAAAAATTCAATCTAGATGCACTTTACTGTTTCAGTTGGCATATCATCATGAGGATGCGAGTACCACAGGAAGGTCCATGTGATCCTATTGCTCCCTTAGAGCTGCCTCATTCACTTCATGCATTCCACCGTGTAACTGGATCCGATGAGCTCAATGTGGTAGGACATATTTCTGCTGCTACCATTTATCGTTAATCCTTTGATTACTAATGTAATTAATAGTAACAATGGATTATCACTTGTAAATGCCATTTATACACTGAAAAGTAGAAATGTCATGAGTTTATTAACCAATTATGTCTTTGTTCAGGAGGGTTACCACACATTCCGTGGAGGATTTTGGAATTACTTTAGTATGGGTAAGAGTTGCACTGCTTACTGCTTAGCTTATATTTCAGAGAAAGACTGCGTACCATTTCAGATGATAAACATTTTTCACAACTATATTTGTCACTACCATAGTACATGTCTCAGTGTCCAATTATGGGATGCATTTTGTATTAAATATGTAATTGTGTCCTGATTTTGAATCATGCGAAATTATGAACGTGACCATGATTTTATACACTGCAGGAATGGATGCTCAAGTGTCATATGGGTTCCACTCTGAAAGGAAGAAAAATCCAGAGAAGTTCAAAAACCAGCTAACGAATCAGGTATTTTTTGGTGTGTTTGTGTGGGAAACAATTTTCTTTTATCCTTTCCTTTGGTTGGTAACTCAGAAATCAGAATTGCTAGCCTGCCTGCGTGATGTATGGATGTATGATGAATCTTGCAATGCATTTGTGTATGCAGGGTACATATGCTAAGCTTGGACTTAAACAAGGATGGTTTGCTCCTTCCCTAACCCATTCCTCTTCAAGGTAATTTATCGCTAATGCAGCCATTGTGCTTCTGATCTTGCTTATATTATCTTTGTTTATAAATTATTAGCATTTTGATGTGTTATTAAGCTATCAAAGTATCTATCAATTTAGATCTGTAGGTAGAGCCCTAATAACTTTGCCATCAGCTTTAAGAGTTCTTATATACCTTGACCTCAGACATGTATATGACATTTCGCGCTCACATTTTCAGGAACATTTCGCAACTTGCAAAGGTGAAGATCATGAAAATTGGTGGCAAATGGGAAGAGCTTAAAATCCCGAGCAGGTAAATAAATCCTTATTGCCTTTTGGCAGTATCAGCAGTATTTGTGTACAGTCAGGCAATTTCAGCAGTATTTGTGTACGGTCAGGCAATTTTCATTTTGTACATCTTAAATGTCTGCGCCTGCTTATTGCAATCAATTTGCCACCTACTAATTTCTTCTAGTTGAGGTGGCATATACTTGAAATTCTGGTTATCATTATTTGTAAGAATTGGATTACAGCCAGTGACCAAAAATAATATCAACAAACTTTCTCTTGTTTCAGTATTCGATCAATTATCTGCCTCAATTTGCCAAGTTTTTCGGGAGGATTCAATCCCTGGGGAACCCCTGGCACGAGGAAGAAACAAGACGTAAGTTCCCCTTCTTGCAGAGATGCCTTGTTTGTTGTCATATTGATGACTTGCTTCGGCAGAAATTAATAAGCTTACCTGGCAATATATGCAGAGGGACCTGACTGCGCCTTATGTTGATGATGGACTCATTGAGGTTGTCGGCTTTCGTGATGCTTGGCACGGTCTCGTATTGCTGGCCCCTAATGGACACGGGACTCGTCTAGCACAGGTGAAGTACCTCGGTTCTTTCACCATTCGGTACACGGACTGTAGATTCAGTAACGCTGGCTGACTGACGTCAATGGCAATTTCACTGTCCAGGCTCATAGAATCCGGTTCGAGTTCCACAAAGGAGCAGCCGACCACACGTTCATGAGGGTCGACGGTGAGCCATGGAAGCAGCCACTCCCCAGCAACGACGAGACTGTCGTCGTCGAGATCTCCCACCTCCGTCAGGTCACCATGCTCGCCAACGGCCACTGCAAGTCGAAGAGCGTCGAGGAGCCCGCGACTCCATCAAGCCATGGGCACGAGAACGACGACAGCGACAGCCTGGAGGATGAGGACGAGTGGAAGGAGGGGAGGAAGAAGTTTGGGGCTGCGGATACCTTCAAGTTACCTGATGAGGTCGACATTGCGCATCTTAGCTGAGTGATTAGTCGAGGTTTCTGCGACTTGTTGATATGGTTCAGATTTCAGAATGCTCGCTACTGCTGGCAGTGATTATTCCCCTTTGTTATCTCTACTCCTAAGGGAGCAGTCGGTAGTCTTGCTTCCAGGTTTTATTTTAGTCCCACCTTTCATGGTTTTTTTTCGTCCTAAAAAAATCTATGAAATTTCGTAGGTTAACCAGGGACAACTCCCACCTCACAGGTTTTTTTTCGTTCCATCTCCTATGGTTTTTTTGGTACCTCGTCCCACCTCACACTAAGCCGCCACGAACCGCAAAAACCGCCTACCTTAGCCAAATCAACAAATCTCTCATTAATGCAATTTTCTTTAGGAAACAAATAATAGATTCTTTTCTATCTTAGCCAAATCAACGGATCTCTTCTATTAATGCAATTTGCTTTAGCAAATAAATAATAGATTTTTTCCTACCTTAGCCAAATCAACAGATCTCTCCCATTAATGCAATTTGCTTTAGCAAACAAATAATAGATTCTTTCCTACCTTAGCCAAATCTACGAAATCTCTCTCATTAATGCAATTTGCTTTAGGAAACAAATAATAAATTTTCAGGAAACAAATCCCATTAATGCAATTTGCTTTAGCAAACAAATAATAGATTCTTTCCTACCTTAGCCAAATCTACGAAATCTCTCTCATTAATGCAATTTGCTTTAGGAAACAAATAATAAATTTTCAGGAAACAAATAATTTCTAATCTCTAATAATTTCTACTCCTAATGAAACAGTTGGTAGTCTCCTCCCACCTTCCATGGTTTTTTTGGTACCTCCTCCCACCTTCGCTGGTTTTTTTTTCGTAGATTTTTTTCGTCCCCTCCCCTCACTTCATCGGTTTATTTTCGCGTCACCCTCTCACACAACGAAAGAAATCTAAACAGATCAGAACTTTCCATACTGGCACAAGTTATTTAGTAATGTAGAATCAATCACGAAAATTTCTAAAGATCAAATCTAAATTAATTAACCTTACCTTAAATCACTCAATTACATTAATTAGAAAACAAATAATTGATTTTCAAAAAATCGCTCAATCACGTAAACCTTACCTTAACTCACGGATGGTAATCAATCTCCAAACAAAGGAAACAATACATCGAGTGAGCAGTAAATAAACTCCCTTTCTTATGACATGTATATGACCTTTCCTTCCCTCTACGTTGTCGAGCATTCTTGATTCTCGAGGCCGATGGTTAGGCTGCGTCACTGGGTCGCGACGGTGTTGGAGGACGAGGACGGCGAGGCCGGGTGCCGCGGCACCGCGTTGGCCGCGGCCGGTGAAGGGGACAAAGAAGGGCGGCTTCCCTGGCCCTGGCCATGGCCGTGACCCTGGGAGTTGGTGCGGTGGAAATGACACTTGAAGGACACGACATGGGTGGCGGACGCGCAGACGCGTTTGGAAGCGGGCCCGTGGCCCGTGCCGGACGGCGCCGATGCCGACCCGGGCCACCTCCTCCGCGTATTCTTGGAGCTGTGGCTGGCCGATTTACATGAAATTAATTCCCTCAGTTGTGGTGGCAAATATAATACACATAATCCATATTATTATGTACTAGCGTGTGTGTGTGTGAAATAGATGGATTATGGTCCCGTACCCAATAAGATGGATATGTGTGTGTGTTAGAGAGAGAGAGAGAGAGGGAGAGGGGGAGAGAGTGAGGAAGAGGGAGGCAGAAAGTGTGTGTGAGGAATTGATGGTAAAAAAGGTCGTCAATGTCACTTGATATATATGAGAATATTAATATTGAACTTTTAAAGTTAATGTGGCCCCGTTGCAACGCACGGGTGTTCTTTTAGTGGTGTTAATTTCGGAGCTTAAATAGTAGCCTTTGTGTATACCGGCAGTATTCACTAACCGCAAAATTAGCAGTTTTGCATGGAATGCAATGCAATTGTTGTCTTGTTGGATTTGTGTAGTGGTACCTCTCAAGTCTGAATCGTATATTCAGCCGCGATGTGACGAGGTGCGGCAATTCAGATTACACTGCTTAGGCAGTCAGGTTCAGTCTGTAGTTGTTGTTGGCTCTTTAATTCGAAGCAGTTTTAGAGGATTAAAATATGTAAGAAATTTTTAGCATTATATATAGTTTTTCTCCGAGGAATTCTTTTTTGTATATTTTATTAAAAAAAATCTGTCCGCTGAAATCTCTCGCAATAATTCATTCTTTGTCGGTGAAGCAATGAAACGAATTTCATTTCCGGCTTTTTGAGACTCTTATCAAAGAGGCCTTTGTGGAAGTCAAAATGTAACCAGATGAAAATGCATTTTGACTTTCACAGGGGCCTCGATCGATCATTTTAGCATTACATTAGAAGTCAAAATTAAACAAATTCACCGCAGTTCCAAAACGCAACCTCGATCGATCTGTCGAAGTGACTCATCTAAAACACAACTAATGTATCCACCTAAGAATCGCTTCCTACTCGCATCATCATTTTCCTAGCACTCGTCTGAGATTGAAAGCGACCATTGCACCATCTCGTTGAAGCCTCGACCGGCAAAAACGCGTAATGGATGACGTCAAAATGGTACTACTAGGATAAGGACTTGTTCCCCTAAAAAAAAAAGGATAAGGACTTGGTGAGCGGTGACAAGGCAAGGCATCTTCTAGAGCAGTCTTCCCGCCGTCAGCAGCACGCCCACCGTTTCCCAGAGAAACCGTGCACCGTGCCCGCAGAAACGGACCACGCTAACCGCCCGCGCCATGTACTATATATAAACGCCGGCGCGCCCCATTTCCATCCACGTCGAAACCACGACCAAGCCAAACCAAGCAAGCAACCAAGAAGAGATTGGTGGATGAGCCTGAGGTACATGATGAGCATGAGCCGGGTGGGCGCGCGGGCGGCGCTGGCTGTGCGGGACACCGTCGGCAGGTCCGCCGGCAAGGCCGACAGGGCGCAGGCGCCGGCGCAGCAGCAGGCCATGGCCAGGGCCGGCAGGGCGCCGGCGGAGTCGGCGCGGGCCAAGGCACCGCTGGCCAGGAGGGCCGCCGAGGAGCGGCGGAGGCGGGCGGCGCAGGAGGAGTCGCTCCGCACCGTCATGTTCCTCTCCATGTGGGGCCCCAACGCCTAGCACCAAATTAGTATTACCGATTAGCAGTGTGCGTGCACATGGTTTACGTCCCGTGTGGTTAAGCGACTCTAAGTTTGCAAATCTGTGCGTACAAGCCGAATGTTAAGTAATACAGTTTTGCTAAAGCACATCTAAATGTGCCATAAGTATTGCACATCTAAGTCATATATCATTGATCTTATGTTAAGATTCGTGTGAGTATTTTTTTTTCTTTTTCTCTTTGTGCTTGATTCACTCATTTAGATGTGCAATAACTAGAGCACATTTGGATGTGTTCTAGATACACCCAAAGTAATATACTGTAAAAAATCGTCGATCTTGAAAAAGTACTGAAAAAAAAGGCATAGGGTTACACTGAAAATGTTGATTATTCCCGTGTTGATCTGCCAATGTTGTTCTTGCATGTAGCACATCTTCACCTGCACGCTACTGGCTGAACCTGTCATGTTTCTCCTGACCTGCACGAAGCCACGACCTTGCTGCTGCTTCTCTCGTTCGAGGAACTTTCTCATTGCGTGTGTGGTGCGTGGTAGGCCTATTCTACTCGGCCACCAGCTCAACGTCGGTACCGGGTCGCCTCGGTCGGTGGGTCGGGCGCGGTGCACCGGCGACGATCAACGTACCTATCAGAATTACGGCACCGGTCGGACATGCCCGGCGCCAGGGCGCCAACTGAACCGATCGAGAAGAGTCTCGAGGGCACGGTTATACCGACCTACAAGCGATCAACTATGCATCGCCGAGAACTACGAGTACGGTGTTTGTAGAATGGATTATTTAGGCATACGTTCACCGTAAATTTTCTGTGGCATGGGTCTACGGACAGGAGGAACAGTTCGCCCGCGAATATGGATGCGGTTAAACCTGGGAATAGTTTGTAATCCAAACTAAACCCAGGCCAATCCATACATGTATAAGTCTAGCGATCAAACTAAACCAGACCAAATTGCAAATGCTACAATCCAAACCAATCCAAACTGAATGTATTTTCAAGCCAAATCCATCCAAACCATTTTCCACGTACAATTTGAACCCAAAGTTTCAAACCATGGGTCAATCAGCAGCAACTGTTGGACCCCAAACTCAACTTGTACGTACAGAAGTACGAAAGGTATGAGGCACGTACGAACGGCGGCTAGCTTGGTGTGTGCTTGGTGTGAGGAGCTTCAGTGTACGTAGTCTGTGCATGCACCGGAAGAGCCGATGGTGGCGCCGGCACGGTGGCCCATGGCCGGCTGCAAGACCTTGCCAGACGTGTGCAAGACCCTTCGGCAGATCGTTGGGCCGATGATCCTGACCGGGGTCTTCCAGTTCCTCATCGGCTTCGTCACCGTCGCCTTTGTCGGCCACATCAGCAAGGGCGAGCTCACGACCATCACCATTGTCAGCACCGTCGTGGAAGGCCTCGTCTTTGGGTTCCTCGTGTTCCAGTTCCTCATCGGCGCTCATGTCACTCATCTTGGGCAGCGGCTGCACCTAAATCAAGCGTTGGTCACACATGACGCTCACGGTGTGTGGTTAAACAGTTGCTAGACTGGTTTTTATCCATGGACTGAAACGGTCTGAGACCAATTTGTCTCTGTCCAGACCAAACCAACCCAATCTACTAATTACAAAAGTCCACACCAAACCAAATTACAATAGAGACTGAACCCATTTCAACCAAACCAAAGCAGTCCAATAGGAAAACCAAATTGAAACTATGGTTCGAGACCAAACTGTTCCCAGGTTTAGATGCGGTAGCCGGTCATCCAACGCTCCCGCATACCTCTCTTAACCTACTTTAGAGCATCTACAGCTGGGTGCCCCAAACCTGCCTCAAACGTCCGGGCGGACGGCCCGGTCAGTGACCCGCTACAAAAAAGTGATCCAGACGGGCCCCTCAAACGACCGGGCTGAACGGCACCCATCATATCCAGTCTAAATGTAGGGTGGATATCGGGCGCCCGGGCGCATTCGCCATGTCGGACCGACGATGGGTCCCACACGGAATCACCCGGAAAGCGGGTGGTCCGAAATTCATCTCCTCCATCAGATCGATGGTGCCATGTGGCACCACTCTGGTGGACCGCGTAGTGCCCTAGCCCGGCTATTTAAGCTGACCGCAAACATAGAAACTCTAGCCGTCCACATTTCCTCCCTCCCGTTCACCACCGTCACACTTTCCAATCGCCATCCACCACTACTAGTAGCCATGCTCCCACGCCGGGTTAGGAGCAACCCATATTTAACACCGGAGCCCCGGCTGCAGCTCTTTGAGCAGGTCCGGGCAAGGCACGAAGCCCAGATCGCCACAGGGCTACCTCCGGACGCGGTGGAACCGAAGGATGATTTGGAGGTGGAGGAGGAGGAGGTGGAAGAGGAGGAGGTTGACGACGAGGAGGAGGAGGATGTGGGGGACACTGACACGGATCTACAGGTGGAGCAGCAGGCGATTCTCGATTCTCTTCGGTCGGAATCGAAGGCGAAGGCCAAACACTGTCGTTGGCAGGAGGTGGAGGCGGAGCAAGCCAGAGAAGTCAACGAGACACTCGGGTATATGGATATGGAGGAGGATGAGCCCTCCTACGCGCCCATCTACCAGGCGCCCAACACCAACGTCGTGGACATCTCCGACGACGAAGCGTAGCTAGCCTGTCATAGTAAGTAGGTTTATTTTGCATGATTTGTATGGATCTAGGTGATGAAATATAAGAGACTTGGATCCATAGCACCAAGTATGAGGTGTGACCGGTCACTGTCCGCGTCCGCGCGTCCGCGGGCGTTTGTGGGGTCGGATTTGCCAAGTCCGGTTGTAGATGCTCTTATCTTTCTTTAGAAAAACTTTCAATCTATTCATCAACCGTCAAGGTAGTAGAGAGACCACCTAACGACGACTACAATCACTAAAGTGAACCGAAGGCACGCCATCGTCATCGCCCCTCATCGGAGCCGGGCAAACCTTGTTGTAGTAGACATTCAGGAAGTCATCGTGCTAAGACCCTACGGAGCCAGTGCACGAGAACAACAACCGTCGTAGATGAAGAAAGCATAGATTAGAAGGATCTAACTTGCAGATACACAGACACCGATAAACGAAGACTGGATCCAAGGGGATCCACCTAAGACAAACACCGACCGAATCCCATGAGATCCACCGGAGATACACCTCCATACGCCCTCCGATGAGGCTAGACGCACCATCGGGACGGGGCTAGGTAGGGAGAACATTATTCCATCTTCAGAGAGTCGACGCAACCTCGTCTTCCTGAGCAGGACACAAACCCTAAATACGCAACCAAGAAGACCTAAAGACGGAGTTCGAACCCTCCCGCCGGCAAGGACCGAGATCCATCATGCCTCCATGGCCTATGGCCACAACAGACGGGTAGACCTGTGGTGGCATCGGCAGGAGGTGAGCAACCCAGCCGCCTTCGAGTCACTAGAGCAGCCGCCAAAGGGGACGCGTACTTTGTGCGAACTATTTGTTGATCCTAGTCTATCATAACCTTGGATATGTTTAAAACAATTATTTAATCATGTACTCCCTCCGTTTGTTTTTATAAGACGTTCAGACAACTTGCTTTGTGCTGTTTTTGAACAGTGTCTGAAAGTCTAAAACGTCTTATAAAAACAAACAGAGGTAGTATTTTGAAAAATGTCCAAAACAAGTATTAAGAAAAAATGTTAAACATATATAAGAAAAAAATTAGATGTACACAAAAAATGTACAATATGTATAAAAAACAGTTAGCACCAACAAATTTATTAAAAAATGTTAATCATGTATTTGGAACATATTAAACATGTATAAAAAAATTATTCCTGATGTATAAGAAAAATATACAATGCGTATGAAAAAATTAGATATATGTTGAACAAAAAAAGCAAAAGAAAAACTAAAGATTTTTTTTAAAACCACAATGGAAAAGAAAACAGAAAACTAATAAAATAAAATAAAATCCCAAGGAAAACTTTGTAACAAACAGTGACAAAACCGAAAAATAAACAACAGAAAATATAGTCTCGGTTGGCTAGGCCCGATAGCTGCCCGTCGTCGAAGGAATCAGTATGGGCGACACACTGCCCTGACGCTACAAGGGAGCGTCGCCTACACTATTGCAGTTTGTAGTCTGGTTTCTCTTGTGGTTTTCCCATTTCGGACTCATTTGGTTGTTGGGAATAAAAAATCCTGGGTAGTAAACCCCCGAAGTGGGATTTTCCTGCGCATACGGGATCCCATCCCACTATGTGAAAATACCCATTGCCATTTGGATATCAAGGGGGAGGGAAGAGAAATCCCCCGCAGGCAATGTCAGAACGTGAAATCTCGTAGCCCAGATCTAAGGGAATCTTAGGAAACCATGTGAGCAGAGGAAGGGAGGGAGAGGAGAAGGAGATGGATGAAACCAAGTAGGTGATTCTCAGCAAGTGGAACAGAAGCAACCATTTTGTAGCTTGAGGAGGGGTGGACGCCGGAGGGGGTCAGACTGACTGAGGACATAGGCCGTCGAGGGAATTCGGACACGGAGTAGGTCCTGTGAGCCAAGGCGTCTGAGGTCGCCAGCAAGAGGTGGGGGAGGACAAGGCGGAGGAGCGGAGGCGGAGGAGCTCGTGTCGTCGCGTCGTGAGAGACAAGGAGAAATCTTCTGGTGTGCGGAGGTAGGGGTGAGCAGCCCGGGGATTTCGCGGGGATCAGGCCGAGAAATCCCTTTTCCTCGATGACACCAAATGGGCCGCTGGAAAAACCAGGGTGAAGATGCCAGGCGGGTCTCTCGCCCGGGGAAATGATGAGGATCCCGGGGGGATCCCGTGGAACCAAACGAGCCCTTCTTGTCCGTATTTCCACCTAGTTTGTTTCCTTCTCTTCCTTTGTTACCTTTATGTATATTTTCCCATTTCTTGTCCGTATTTCCACCTAGTTTATCCAGTGAAAAAACCTATATTCACACGACCTTTAGAAAGTGACAATAGCACTAAAACAATGTTTGTGCATTCCAGAAACACGTGTGAAATTTTAAAAAAATATTACTACTATGTAAAAAAAGTTAGCATATTTAGAAACAAAATGTTCCATACATTAAAAAAATGTTTGAAAGATTTTTAAAATATGTTCATGCATTTTTTTAAAAAAAATCTTTACAGAACTTTTACGGATCTTCCAACCAATTAATCTCTCCCCTATCTAAATTTCAGTGGGGTGTGTGACGCCCCCGATTCAATCGTACACTAATCATACACGCAAACGTGTACGGTCAAGATCAGGGACTCACGGAAAGATATCACAACACAACTCTAAAAATAAAATAAGTCATACAAGCATCATAATACAAGCCAGGGGCCTCGAGGGCTCGAATACAAGTGCTCGATCATAGACGAGTCAGCGGAAGCAACAATATTTGAGTACAAACATAAGTTAAACAAGTTTGCCTTAAGAAGGCTGGCACAAACTGGGATATAGATCGAAAGAGGCGCAGGCCTCCTGCTTGGGATCCTCCTAAACTACTCCTGGCTGTCGTCAGCGGCCTGCACGTAGTAGTAGGCACCTCCGGTGTAGTAGGAGTCATCGTCGACGGTGGCGTCTGGCTCCTGGGCTCCAGCATCTGGTTGCGACAACCAGAAGAAAGGAAAGAGGGAAAAGAGGGAGAAAGCAACCGTGAGTACTCATCCAAAGTACTCGCAAGCAAGGATCTACACTACATATGCATGGGTATATGTGTAAAGAGGCAATATCGGTGGACTACACTGCTGAATGCTAGAATAAGAGGGGGATAGCTAGTCATGTCGAAGACTACGCTTCTGGCAGCCTCCATCTTGCAGCATGTAGAAGAGAGTAGATCGTAAGTTCACCAAGTAGCATCGTATAGCATAATCCTACCCGGAGATCCTTCCCTCATCGTCCTGTGTGAGAGCGATCACCGGGTTATATCTGGCACTTGGAAGGGTGTGTTTTATTAAGTATCTAGTTCTAGTTTTCATAAGGTCAAGGTACAACTCCGGGTCGTCCTTTTTTCGAGGGACACGGCTATTCGAATAGATAAACTTCCCTGCAGGGGTGCACCGCATAACCCAATACGCTAGATCCCATTTGGCCGGACACACTTTTCTGGGTCATGCCCGGCCGCGGAAGATCAACACGTCGCAGCCCTACCTAGGCACAACAGAGAGGTCAGCACGCCGGTCTAAATCCTATGGCGCAAGGGGTCTGGGCCCATCGCCCATTGCACACCTGCACGTTGCATGGGCGGCTGGAAGCAGACCTAGCCTAGCAGGCATTCCAGTCCAATCCGCCGCACACCGCTCAGTCGTCACGAAGGCTTCGGCTGATACCACGACGTCAAGTGCCCATAACTGTTCCCGCATAGTTGGTTAGTGCGTATAGACCAAATGGCCAGACTCAGATCAAATATCAAGATCTCGTTAAGCGTGTTAAGTATCCACGAACGCCGACCAGGGCCAGGCCCACCTCTCTCCTAGGTGGTCTCAACCTGCCCTGTCGCTCCACCACAAAGTAACAGTCGGGGGCCGTCGGGAACCCAGGCCCATCTCTACCGGGATGGAGCCATCTGCCCCTTCAGCCCCCATCTTCGAACAGTATCACAAGTAATGTAACAGTATAAAGTATACAGTATATGCCTGAGATCACCTCCTAAAGTGATCACAGCCCAGTAGTATAGCATGGCAGACGGACAAGAGTGTAGGGCCACTGATGGAACACTAGCATCCTATACTAAGCAGTAGGATAGCAGGTAAGGGTAGCAACTGTAGCAACAATGACAGGCTATGCATCAGAATAGGATTAACCAAAAGCAGTAACATGCTACACTACTCTAATGCAAGCAGTATAGAGAAGGAATAGGCGATATCTGGTGATCAGGGGGGGCTTGCCTGGAAGCTTTGTTTGCACAAGAAGAGGCGTCGTCGGTGACGTAGTCGTACTCGGTGGCATCAGCGCCGGCCTCAGGGTCTACCGAGGAAGAAGAGGGGGGAAGAAACAGTAAATACGGAGCAAACAAAGCATCACAAAACATAACGAGGCAATACGCGGTGCTAGGTATGCCCTAACGCGGTAGGAGGTGATACCGACGAAGGGGGGAAACATCCGGGAAAGTATCCCCGGTGTTTCACGCTTTCGGACAGATGAACCGGAGGGGAAAAGTTGCGTGTTCACTATGCTAGGGATGTGTGGCGGATGAACGGGCTACTTATCCGGGTTCGTCTCGTCGTTCTAAGCAACTTTCATGTACAAAGTTTTCCCATCCGAGCTACGGTTTATTTTATATTAATTTAAAAAGGATTTTATCCTTTTGTAGAATTAATAGAATTAATTTAATTAGAAAAGGGTAATTATGACGTCAGCATGATGTCAGCATGACATCAGCAGTCAACGTTGACCATTGACCTGGTCAACCTGACAGGTGGGTCCCACCTATTAGGGACTGTTTAGCTAATTAACAATAGTTAATTAGGTTAACTACTTATTAGGTTAATTAATCTTAATTAGTTAATTTAAACAGAATTAATTAAGTTAATTATTTAGTTAGTTAATTAATTAATTGATATTATTATTATTATTATCATTAATTCTTTTTTTCTTTTTTTCTTTAAAACGTTCTGGGGCATGGGTCCCGTTTGTCATTGGCCGCAGGGCCAATGTGGGTCGGGCTAACGGGCGTCACGCGCTGCGGGCGTGTGGGCGCACAGCGAGGGGCAGGGGGGTCGCGGTGGCCGATGGGGGTGGCCGTGGTCGGGCGGCGCACGGGCGCCGACGGCGAGCAGGATGGCGGGGCCGTTGGCCACGACGGGGGAGGCAGGAAGCGGGGCGAAGCGCGAGCGGGCGTGAGCGGGACGCCGATGCAAGCGAGGGAGCAGCGGGATGGCGCGGGGCGCACGGTCAGAGTGGCAGTGAGCACGGGGCCGTGGCAAAGCGCGGGCACGACAGTGGGGGCGGCGCGTTCGCGATCAGGGCAGGGAGGGCGCGTGACCAAGGGGCTCACGGGCGCAACGATGGCGACGCGAGCTCGCCAGAGCTCGCGGGGCATCGGGCAGCGGGTACGGCGGAGGCGCAGGCGAGAGGAGCTCGGCGTGGGCATGGCCTGGGTGGTGTTTAGCGCGAGTGGGGCCGGGGTGAGCGTGGCAACCGCGATGACGAGCAGGGGAAAGGGGAGGACGACCGGGTCCTCTCCGGCGTTGGTGAGTAGGGGGGAGGCATCGAGGTGCGTGGAGGCCGTTCGGGGAGGGGATGAGGACGGGGCGGCGGGGATGAGGTAGTCCGGCGAGGCAGCACCGGCGACGACGTCGGCATCGCGTCGTCGAGGCAAGGAGGCCGTGGCACGGGTGCGAAGGGGGCCACCGTAGCAGGGTCGTCGGGCGGGGTGGGGGGGGGGGGAAGGCTCGAGCACGGCGCCCTGCAAAACCAGGGCGGCGGCCCGATCCAGATTGTGGGAGGGGTGAGAGGAGTGGGGATCGACAGGAGTGGGGGTTAGGGTTTCTGGTAGTGTGTGTGTGTGGGGGGGGGGGAGGGGGGGTTATAGGCGGGGGTGGGCCGACCTGGTGGCCCGGTTGGGCCGAGCGGCCCAAGGGAGGGGGGGGTCCTTTGTTTATTTTGTTTTCTTTTACTTTTTCATATTTTTCTTTTTTGTTTGTTTAATCTTTCAAATTGTTTTAGTTATGTAAAACATATAGTTAGCACCTAAACTGGTAATAGTAATTATACCACAACCACAAGTATTCTTGTAGTTATAAAAAGTAGTTTTCAATAATTTAACCATTTAAGAGACGTTTAAATAATTATTTTAGCTACTGATTTAATTATTTTAGTGCATTTAAAATTTTTATAAAAACTTGATTTCTCCACCAATATTTCTTATGAATTATTTGTCACAATAAGAACATTTTAGTTTTGACTTTTGAAAACTTTAATTGTTTGACTTGTTTTTGAATTTGGATTTTGAATCGGTTTTGAACTAACGCGAGCTTAGCAACAGTAACTGAGGTGACGTGGCATCATTAGCAGGGAATTACTATAGTCTACTTATCCGGGCATCACAAATCTCCTCCACTACAAGAAATCTCGTCCCGAGATTTAAGAGGTGGGATAAGGGGGAAAGGGATTTGGTTACGAAATTCTAACGAGTCTTCTCGGTGTTTGTTGCTCTTCCTGAAGTAGTTGATCCTCTTCGTTGATGTCTTTATTTCTCTGCTTCAGGTGATGATGATGAAGTCGGCATCCTTTCTTCGGGAACTCCATCGTACTTACGAAAGAATAAAGTATTGGTATTACAGGAGAACGAAATTCTACAAGGTTGACTACCTGGTAGCTAACATCGGGGAAGGTGGCGGGAAGTAACTCTCGAACTGAAACTTCAGAAAATTTCAAGAGCAAAGTAAGAAGTTACCATGAGAAGTTTAAGCGGGTAGGCAATCGTTCGATGCGTGAACAAAGTGGGAAAGGGGTCCAGAGCAACGAGAATAAGTATTGCGTCTGATACCAAAGTAGATTTCTAGGAAGATGACCCATGAATTACATACAAAATCAAGCGCGAGGAAATAACTTTGGCAATATGGGTGTACAGGAAAGTCAGGTTTCGATCCTATGGAACTGTGGGTTATGGGACTACCATGTGGTTAAAAGTAGGAAGGGCGTTGACATCTTGCACGGTCATGATAGCAAGACATGTCAAAGGGTAGCCTATCAGTTATGTCGGTACCAAGGGCGAGGGACAAAGATAAATATTTTCCTACTCGCTGAACGAGGCAGACCAATAGGCAAAGTTCTCTTCCATCGGTGGTTACTCGAATGTCATCAACAATAGAAACAGGGTCTCACTAACAGAGTTGTAAACCGAGGTGTTTACATAAGCAGTGAACTATTACTGCTTAGATTATATAGATCACCAGAAAGGTTAAACCAAACAATGGAAAGGAAAATATGATTGTCAGATTAAACAGGACCATGGAAAGGAAAATGTGTTTAAGCACACACTTCAAGGGTATATCCTTCCCAAGGATAAGCAGAGCATGATATCCATGACATGATATAATGTAGAAGACTCTCTAGGTAAGGGGAGAGAAATTGCATGCCATTACCCATACAACGGTGTTTGGATAATTGATAAAGAAAATTTAGCATTGTGCTTCAAATGTTTTTATTGGAAATCAGAGTACCATAGACATGTTTCGAGATAGCATTGACATGGCCATCAAGTAAGGGTTAGAATTTGGACGCACAAAGGATCCATCAGGAAAAACTTATAGAATAAGTCTTACAATTTCCTCATGGAAGAATGGATAGCCTTGCTAAAAGGAAATTATAACAATAGGTCCTCCGGCCAGGTGTGCTAGGCACGACATCACCTTACCGGGTCACATAAAGACCAATGTTACGACTTTTGGAAAATGTCCCAACCATCACATCTGACCGAGATTCAGTTCGGATTGATGTCAGGATACCTGAGAAGGAAAGGTGCAACACAAATTGAAGAGACGACATTGTAAGATTCTCGGTAAATGAACTATGGAAGCAAGTTCTGAATCATGAGTTCATTATTAAATCAAGGAGAGAATGAGGAGGTGGCTGATGAACTCAGCGGCAATTCATCGAAATTTCCAAAAGATGGATTTCCACAATTATGTGAACAAGGAGATAGCTTTTGTCAGTTCAAATGATATAATGAGGTATGCTCGAGGAAACATACACGATTAAACATTGGTTGACGGTGCACCCAAAATGTGGGCTTAGGTAGCATGATCAATGTTAGAATGGTGATTCGATAACCAATGGTCTAAGAATGAAATATCGACCATTAACTTCAAAGCAATATGGTTGCTAGAAGTTTTGAATTCACACATCATAGTCCAATTGTCGATATTCCGGTTAGAAACAACGGGGGGGGGGGGGCAAGGAATGAACGGAGATGACGAGAAGTAATACTATATCAAGAATTCTCAAGAGGTGGAGAAATTCTCACAACATCCTTGACATAAAAGATGGTAATACTTCAGGTAGAACATAACACAAGCTGCATAGCAAGTTGCATTCGTAACATGAACATGTTTATGATGAAAGGAAGTTAAGGATGTGGTCGATGGTAGCTCAAACTACCAAGGGACAAGGATGACACTTATCATCATGAGTTCGATTAATATCCTAGAAGAGCTCTGAATGCTGATGATGATCACAGCACATTTGTCGAGAGATTTCAAGAAGATGTAATCGATCGGCGATGACACCAAGTCAAAGGAATGATGAAGCAAAAGGTTATTGGAACCATGGGTACATCACAATCTCGGAATCAAGATTGTTGTTCAAGGCAAAATGATATGACGAGGAAAGTCGACGTAAGCTTAGCTCATCGACGAAAATTGTTCTCCGGGAAGAAGGACCAGGTAGCACAGTTAAAAAGTTGCACGATAAGGATATAGCCGATCAGGCTAGGAATGACTTGAAGGATTATTAAACTCATAAGCAATGAAAATTACTTAGAGTTATTGAATCGGAGTGCGGAATCAATTCACTTATCGGTGTTCTCGAGTGACTACTCGGGGGAAAATTGGAATCGACGAGAATAATAGTTAATGAAGAACTCATAAGAAGTTATGTAGTTCCGTGATATTCTCGAGATACCAGAGGGTATACTCGAGGTTAGAGTGGAATAGAGGTTGGATAGGTGTAATGATCTGCAGAAGACAAGTACTTCAGCTTGTCCAAGAAAAGGAATCAATATGGCCGGAACCAAGATTGCAAAAGACCAGATCCCAGATATAAGATGAACTTATACCAAGGGAATAATTAATTTAAGAGTAGCTTCCATGATAAGATCTACATCGTGTCCATGGCCATGAACACAAAGTTCAAGGTCGACTCCCGCTTCTCTAATTTATGACCATTCATTCACTGCTCTATTAAAATGAGTTGAGTGTGAAAACCTACCCGGTAAATTACAAGAGGAGTATGACCCATGAAAACTTTCGGGTTCACAAGATTAAGGAAGGCATAGGTTCAACCCACCGGGGCATCGTGGAAACATATACCACAAGCTTCAATAGTAAATATCACCAGCTCGAAAGCAGAGCATGGTTGACAAAGCAGAGGATACAATTTACCAAAGATATTATGTATCCGAGAAAAGACTCACAAAGTTATTGAATATGGAGGATGTCGTCGGATAAAATCCAATAAAGGTTCTGGTGGTCCACAAGGGATCTGATGTGAGCATCGGTACTCAACCAGAAGAACAAAGAAAGCAGGGTGATTGGATTATCAAAACAACTGACTAATTCAAAGCTCAAATGCAAAGGAATTATGAGCTCCAAATCAAGGGATCAGAAGCAAACACTTTGATCAAGGATGGATAAGTTGAGTAGGCTTAAGGGTACAATCGATGGCAATTTCATTGGTCGAGAACCAGCTCATGTTCAAAAATGACGTCTGAGCCGGAAGGATGAATTCTAATTGCGACTGATGATTGCGAACATCCGCCTCATATTGAATCAACGGTCTCAAAATGATAGTGCAAAGGATGTCAATGAATAATGCTAGGCATTTGGATTTAACCATAATGTAGGTAGAAAAGAATTTCTAGAGCCATAGGCTGCAGAGGATTCTCGAAAGATTGGATAATATTTTGAAGAATTTTGTGAAACACCTGAAACAACTGATTTGTAGGTGTATTCAGGCGACAAGGAACTGTAGGGCAGTAGGCACAAAGGATTATCGAAACAACGACGAGTATTTCGAGGTATCTTGTAATAACAAGACCAACTGGGGATGAATGTAAAAATGGCAACTGCACGTAGTTATCTATAAGGGTTGACGGTGGAAGGGGAATTGCAAACACGATGAACACAAGTTCTTGGGTTAACAGCGGAGAGTATCTTCAGGGTCTTCTGGTGCAGTAGACGATCATCGGTAATAAGGTGCTCTCCGGGTGAAAGTGATAACGAGATCCTAATGTTACATTTAGCAAAATTCATTTATCCTGAATGGAAGAGAGATCAGAGTCCCAGAGTATAGATGAGGAGTAAAAGATCCTAGTTCCACCCAATGGCGACGTGGGTCCATAAGACACACAGCCATGTTAGTAAAAGTTTTACAATGTCTAGACTCAACTTCGGCCAAGGAGTTGGAAAGGGGGATTCCTACAGGCAGTCGGCTCTGATACCAACTTGTGACGCCCCCGATTCAATCGTACACTAATCATACACGCAAACGTGTACGATCAAGATCAGGGACTCATGGGAAGATATCACAACACAACTCTAAAAATAAAATAAGTCATACAAGCATCATAATACAAGCCAGGGGCCTCGAGGGCTCGAATACAAGTGCTCGATCATAGACGAGTCAACAGAAACAACAATATCTGAGTACAAACATAAGTTAAACAAGTTTGTCTTAAGAAGGTTGGCACAAACTAGGATACAGATCGAAAGAGGCGCAGGCCTCCTGCCTGGGATCCTCCTAAACTACTCCTGGCTGTGGTCAGCGGCCTGCACGTAGTAGTAGGCACCTCCGGTGTAGTAGGAGTCGTCGTCGACGGTGGCGTCTGGCTCCTGGGCTCCAACATCTGGTTGCGACAACCAGAAGAAAGGAAAGAGGGAAAAGAGGGAGAAACTAACCGTGAGTACTCATCCAAAGTACTCACAAGCCAGGACCTACACTACATATGCATGGGTATATGTGTAAAGAGGCAATATCGGTGGACTGAACTGCAGAATGCTAGCATAAGAGGGGGATAGCTAGTCCCGTCGAAGACTACGCTTCTGGCAGCCTCCATCTTGCAGCATGTAGAAGAGAGTAGATGATAGGTTCACCAAGTAGCATCGTATAGCATAATCCTACCCGGTGATCGTCCCCTCGTCGCCCTGTGTGAGAGTGATCACCGGGTTATATCTGGCACTTGGAAGGGTGTGTTTTATTAAGTATCTGGTTCTAGTTTTCATAAGGTCAAGGTACAACTCCGGGTCGTCCTTTTTCCGAGGGACACGGCTATTCGAATAGATAAACTTCCCTGCAGGGGTGCACCACATAACCCAACACGCTCGATCCCATTTGGCCGGACACACTTTTCTGGGTCATGCCCGGCCACGGAAGATCAACACGTGGCAGCCCTACCTAGGTGAAGGAAATATGCCCTAGAGGCAATAATAAAGTTATTATTTATTTCCTTATATCATGATAAATGTTTATTATTCATGCTAGAATTGTATTAACCGGAAACATAATACATGTGTGAATACATAGACAAACAGAGTGTCACTAGTATGCCTCTACTTAACTAGCTTGTTGATCAAAGATAGTTATGTTTCCTTGCCATAGACATGAGTTGTCATTTGATTAACGAGATCACATCATTAGGAGAATGATGTGATTGACATGACCCATTCCGTTAGCTTAGCACCCGATTGTTTAGTATGTTGCTATTGCTTTCTTCATGACTTATACATGTTCCTATGACTATGAGATTATGCAACTCCCGTTTGCTGGAGGAACACTTTGTGTGCTACCAAACGTCACAACATAACTCGGTGATTATAAAGGAGCTCTACAGGTGTCTCCAAAGGTACATGTTGGGTTGGCGTATTTCGAGATTAGGATTTGTCACTCCGATTGTCGGAGAGGTATCTCTGGGCCCTCTCGGTAATGCACATCACTTAAGCCTTGCAAGCATTACAACTAATGAGTTAGTTGCGGGATGATGTATTACAGAATGAGTAAAGAGACTTGCCGGTAACGAGATTGAACTAGGTATTGAGATATCGACGATCGAATCTCGGGCAAGTAACATACCGATGACAAAGGGAACAACGTATGTTGTTATGTGGTCTGACCGATAAAGATCTTCATAGAATATGTGGGAGCCAATATGAGCATCCAGGTTCCGCTATTGGTTATTGACCGAAGACGTGTCTCTGTCATGTCTGCATAGTTCTCGAACCCGTAGGGTCCGCATGCTTAATGTTTCGATGACAGTTATATTATGAGTTTATATGTTTTGATGTACCGAAGGTTGTTCGGAGTCCCGGATGTGATCACGGACATGACGAGGAGTCTCGAAATGGTTGAGACATGAATATTGATATATTGGAAGCCTATGTTTGGATATCGGAAGTGTTCCGGGCGAAATCGGGATTTTACCGGAGTACCGGGAGGTTACCGGAACCCCCCGGTAACTTAATGGGCCTTAGTGGGCCTAGGTGGAAGAGAGGAGAGTGTTGGGGAACGTAGCAGAAATTCAAAATTTTCCTACGTGTCACCAAGATCTATCTATGGAGAGACTAGCAACGAGGGGAAGGAGAGTGCATCTACATACCCTTGTAGATTGCTAAGCGGAAGCGTTCAAGTGAACGGGGTTGATGGAGTCGTACTCGTCGTGATTCAGATCACCGATGATCCTAGTGCCGAACGGACGGCACCTCCGCGTTCAACACACGTACAGCTCGACGATGTCTCCCACGCCTTGATCCAGCAAGGAGAGAGGGAGAGGTTGAGGAAGACTCCATCCAGCAGCAGCACAACGGCGTGGTGGTGATGGAGGAGCGTGGCAATCCTGCAGGGCTTCGCCAAGCACCTACGGGAGAGGAGGAGGTGTCACGGGAGGGAGGGAGGCGCCAAGGGCTCAGGTATGGATGCCCTCCCTCCCCTCCACTATATATAGGGGCAGGGGAGAGGGGGGAGGCGCAGCCTTGCCCCTTCCTCCAAGGAAGGGGTGCGGCTAAGAGGGGGGGAGGAGTCCATCCTCCCCAAGGCACCTCGGAGGTGCCTTCCCCCTTTAGGACTCTCCCCTTTTTCCTATATCTTGGCGCATGGGCCTCTAGGGGCTGGTGCCCTTGGCCCATGTAGGCCAAGGCGCACCCCCTACAGCCCATGTGGCCCCCCGGGGCAGGTGGCCCCACCCGGTGGGCCCCCGGGACCCTTCCGGTGGTCCCGGTACAATACCGATGACCCCGAAACTTGTCCCGATGGCCGAAACAGGACTTCCTATATATAAATCTTTACCTCCGGACCATTCCGGAACTCCTCGTGACGTCCGGGATCTCATCCGGGACTCCGAACAACATTCGGTAACCACATACAAACTTCCTTTATAACCCTAGCGTCATCGAACCTTAAGTGTGTAGACCCTACGGGTTCGGGAGACATGTAGTCATGACCGAGATGTTCTCCGGTCAATAACCAACAGCGGGATCTGGATACCCATGTTGGCTCCCACATGTTCCACGATGATCTCATCGGATGAACCACGATGTCAAGGACTCAATCAATCCCGTATACAATTCCCTTTGTCTAGCGGTATGGTACTTGCCCGAGATTCGATCGTCGGTATACCGATACCTTGTTCAATCTCGTTACCGGCAAGTCTCTTTACTCGTTCCGTAACACATCATCCCGTGATCAACCCCTTGGTCACATTGTGCACATTATGATGATGTCCTACCGAGTGGGCCCAGAGATACCTCTCCGTTTACACGGAGTGACAAAATCCCAATCTCGATTCGTGCCAACCCAACAGACACTTTCAGAGATACCCGTAGTGTACCTTTATAGCCACCCAGTTACGTTGTGACGTTTGGCACACCCAAAGCACTCCTACGGTATCCGGGAGTTGCACAATCTCATGGTCTAAGGAAATGATACTTGACATTAGAAAAGCTTTAGCATACGAACTACATGATCTTGTGCTAGGCTTAGGATTGGGTCTTGTCCATCACATCATTCTCCTAATGATGTGATCCCGTTATCAACGACATCCAATGTCCATGGTCAGGAAACCGTAACCATCTATTGATTAACGAGCTAGTCAACTAGAGGCTTACTAGGGACATGGTGTTGTCTATGTATCCACACATGTATCTGAGTTTCCTATCAATACAATTCTAGCATGGATAATAAACGATTATCATGAACAAGGAAATATAATAATAATCAATTTATTATTGCCTCTAGGGCATATTTCCAACAGTCTCCCACTTGCACTAGAGTCAATAATCTAGTTCACATCGATATGTGATTAACACTCAAGGTCACATCCCCATGTGACTAATACCCAAAGAGTTTTGGGTTTGATCATGTTATGCTTGTGAGAGAGGTTATAGTCAACGGGTCTGAACCTTTCAGATCCGTGTGTGCTTTACAAATCTCTATGTCATCTCCTAGATGCAGCTACCACGTTCTATTTGGAGCTATTCCAAATAACTGTTCTACTTGGAGCTATTCTAAATTGTTGCTCCATTATACGTATCCGGTATCTCTACTCAGAGCTATCCGGATAGGTGTTAAGCTTGCATCGACGTAACCCTTTACGACGAACTCTTTTACCACCTCCATAATTGAGAAAATTCCTTAGTCCACTAGTTACTAAGGATAACTTTGACCGCTGTCCTGTGATCCATTCTTGGATCACTCTTGTACCCCTTGACTGAATCACGGTAAAGCACACTTCAGGTGCGGTACACAGCATAGCATACTGTAGAGCCTACGTCTTAAGCATAGGGGACGACCTTCGTCCTTTCTCTCTATTCTGCCATGGTCGAGCTTTAAGTCTTAACTTCATACCTTACAACTCAGGCAAGAACTCCTTCTTTGACTGATCCATCTTGAACACCTTCAAGATCACGTCAAGGCATGTGCTCATTTGAAAGTACTATTAAGCGTTTTGATCTATCCTTATAGATCTTGATGCTCAATGTTCAAGTAGCTTAATCCAGGTTTTCCATTGAAAACACTTTCCAAATAACCCTATATGCTTTCTAGAAATTCTACGTCATTTCTGATCATTAATATGTCAACAACATATACTCATCAGAAATTCTATAGTGCTCCCACTCACTTCTTTGGAAATACAAGTTTCTCATAAACTTTGTATACACCCAAAATCTTTGATCATCATCAAAGCATACATTCCAACTCCGAGATGCTCACTCCAGTCCTCAGAAGGATTGCTGGAGCTTTGCATACTTATTAGCATATTTCAGGATAGACAAAACCTTCCGGTTGTATCACATACAACCTTTCCTCAAGAATCGTCGAGGAAACAATGTTTTGACATCCTATCTGCAAGATTTCATAAATAATGCAGTAATTGCTAATATAATTCCAACAGACTCTTAGCATCGCTACGAGTGAGAAAGTCTCATCGTAGTCAACTCCTTGAACTTGTCGAAAAACATCTTAACGACAAGTCGAGCTTTCTCAATGGTGACACTTACCATCATTGTCTGTCTTCCTTTCAAAATCCATATGTACCTAACAGCCTTACGACCATCAAGTAGTTCTTCCAAAGTCTACACTTTGTTTTCATACATGGATCCTCTCTCGGGTTTTATGGCCTTGAGCCATTTATCGGAATCCGGGCCCACCATCGCTTCTCCATAGCTCGTAGGTTCATTGTTGTCTAGCAACATGACTTCCAAGACAGGATTACTGTACCACTCTGAAGTAGTACGTATCCTTGTCACCCTACGAGGTTTGGTAGTGACTTGATCTGAAGTTTCATGATCACTATCATAAGCTTCTACTTCAATTGGTGTAGGTGCCACAGGAACAACTTCCTGTGCCCTGCTACACACTAGTTGAAGTGATGGTTCAATAACCTCATCAAGTCTCCACCATCCTCCCACTCAATTCTTTCGAGAGAAACCTTTCCTCGAGAAAGGACCCAATTCTAGAAACAATTCATATTGCTTTCGGATCTGAATTAGGAGGTATACCCAACTGTTTTGGGTGTCCTATGAAGATGTACTTTATCCGCTTTGGGTTCGAGCTTAATCCTGAAACTTTTTCACATAAGCGTCGCAGCCCCAAACCTTTAAGAAACGACAACTTAGGTTTCTCTAAACCATAATTCATACGGTGTCATCTCATCGGAATTACGTGGTGCCCTATTTAAAGTGAATGTGGTTGTCTTTAATGCCTAACCCATAAACTATCGTGGCAGTTCGATAAGAGACATCATGGTATGCATCATATCCAATAGGGTGCAACTATGATGTTCGGACACACCATCACACTATGGTGTTCCAGGCTGTATTAGTTGTGAAACAATTTCCACAATGTCTTAATTCTGTGCCAAACTCGTAATTCAGATATTCATCTCTATGATCATATCATAGATCATTTTATCCTCTTGTCACGACGATCTTTCAACTTCACACTGAAATTACTTGAACCTTTCAATAATTCAGACTCGTGATTCATCAAGTAAATATACTCAACATCTACTCGAATCATCTGTGAAGTAAGAACATAACGATATTCACTGCATGCCTCAGCACTCATTGGACTGCACACATCAAAATGTGTTACTTCCAACAAGTTGCTATCTTGTTCCATCTTACTGAAAACGAGGCTTTTCAGTCATCTTGCCCATGTGGTATGATTTGCATGTCCCAAGTGATTCAAAATCAAGTGAGTCAAAACGGTCCATTTGCATGGAGTTTCTTCATGCATATACACCAATAGACATGGTTCGCATGTCTCAAACTTTTCAAAAACGAGTGAGCCCAAAGATCCATCAATATGGAGCTTCTTCATGCGTTTTATACCGATATGACTTACGTGGCAGTGCCACAAGTAGGTGGTACTATCATTACTATCTTTTGGCATGAACATGTGTATCACTACGATCGAGATTTAATAAACCATTCATTTTAGGTGTAAGACCATTGAAGGTATTATTCAAATAAACAGAGTAACCATTATTCTCCTTAAATGAATAACCGTATTGCGATAGACGTAATCCAATCATGTCTATGCTCAACGCAAACACCAAATAACAATTATTTAGGTTTAACACCAATCTCTTTGGTAGAGGGAGCGTGCGATGCTTGATCATATCAAGCTTGGAAAAACTTCCAACACATATCGTCAGCTCACCTTTAGCTAGTCTCCGTTTATTCCGTAGCCTTTTGTTTCGAGTTACTAACACTTAGCAACCGAACCGGTATCTAATACCCTGGTGCTACTAGGAGTACTAGCAAAGTACACATTAACACAATGTATATCCAATATACTTCTATCGACCTTGCCAGCCTTCTTATCTACCAAGTATCTAGGGTAATTCTGCTCTAGTGGTTGTTCCCCTTATTACAGAAGCACTTAGTCTCGGGTTTGGGTTTTACCTTGGGTTTCTTCACTAGAGCAGCAGCTGATTTGCCGTTTCATGAAGTATCCCTTCTTGCCCTTGCCCTTCTTGAAACTAGTGGTTTCACCAACCATCAACAATTGATGCTCCTTCTTGATTTCTACTTTCGCGGTGTCAAACATCGCGAATACCTCAAGGATCATCATATCTATCCCTGATATGTTATAGTTCATCACGAAGCTCTAACAGCTTGGTGGCAATGACTTTGGAGAACCATCACTGTCTTATCTGGAAGATCAACTCCCACTCGATTCAAATGATTGTTGTACTCAGACAATCTGAGCACAAGCTCAACAATTGAGCTTTTCTCCTTAGTTTGCAGGTTAAGAAAGTCATCGGAGGTCTTATACCTCTTGACATGGGCACGAGCCTGAAATCCCAATTTCAGCCCTCAAAACATCTCATATGTTTCGCGATGTTTCAAAAACGTCTTTGGTGCCTCAACTCTAAACCGTTTAACTGAACTATCACGTAGTTATCAAAACGTGTATGTCAGATGTTCGCAACAACCACAGACAACGTTCGAGGTTCAGCACACTGAGCGGTGCATTAAGGACATAAGCCTTCTATGAAGCAATGAGGACAATCCTCAGTTTACGGACCTAGTCCGCATAATTGCTACTATCAACTTTCAACTAATTTTTCTCTAGGAACATATCTAAACAGTAGAACTATAGCGTGAGCTACGACATAATTTGCAAAAACCTTTTGACTATGTTCAGGATAATTAAGTTCATCTTATGAACTCCCACTCAGATAGACATCCCTCTAGTCATCTAAGTGATTACATGATCCGAGTCAAACTAGGCCGTGTCCGATCATCACGTGAGACGGACTAGTCATCATCGGTGAACATCTTCATGTTGATCGTATCTTCTATACGACTCATGTTCGACCTTTCGGTCTCCGTGTTCCGAGGCCATGTCTGTACATGCTAGGCTCGTCAAGTTAACCCTAAGTGTTTCGCGTGTGTAAATCTGTCTTACACCCGTTGTATGTGAACGTTAGAATCTAACACCCGATCATCACGTGGTGCTTCGAAACACGAACTGTCGCAACGGTGCACAGTTAGGGGAGAACACTTCTTGAAATTGTTGTAAGGGATCATCTTATTTACTACCGTCGTTCTAAGCAAATAAGATGTATAAACATGATAAACATCACATGCAATCAAATAGTGACATGATATGGCCATCATCACTTTGCTCCTTTTGATCTCCATCTTCGGGGCTCCATGATCATCATCGTCACCGGCATGACACCATGATCTCCATCATCATGATCTCCATCATCGTGTCTTCATGAAGTTGCCTCGCCAACTATTACTTCTACTACTATGGCTAACGGTTAGCAATAAAGTAAAGTAATTACATGACGTTTAAGTTGACACGCAGGTCACAAATAAATAAAGACAACTCCTATGGCTCCTGCCGGTTGTCATACTCATCGACATGCAAGTCGTGATTCCTATTACAAGAACATGATCAATCTCATACATCACATATATCATTCATCACATCCTTTTTGGCCATATCACATCACATAGCATACCCTGCAAAAACAAGTTAGACGTCCTCTAATTGTTGTTTGCATGTTTTACGTGGCTGCTATGGGTTTCTAGCAAGAACGTTTCTTACCTACGCATGAACCACAACGTGATATGCCAATTGCTATTTACCCTTCATAAGGACCCTTTTCATCGAATCCGATCCGACTAAAGTGGGAGAGACAGACACCCGCCAGCCACCTTATGCAACTAGTGCATGTTTGTCGGTGGAACCGGTCTCACGTAAGCGTACGTGTAAGGTTGGTCCGGGCCGCTTCATCCCACGATGCCGCCGAATCAAGATAAGACTAGTAACGGCAAGCATATTGAACAATATCGACGCCCACAACTACTTTGTGTTCTACTCGTGCAAAGAATCTACGCAATAGACCTAGCTCATGATGCCACTGTTGGGGAACGTAGCAGAAATTCAAAATTTTCCTACGTGTCACCAAGATCTATCTATGGAGAGACCAGCAACGAGGGGAAGGAGAGTGCATCTACATACCCTTGTAGATCGCTAAGCGGAAGCGTTCAAGTGAACGGGGTTGATGGAGTCGTACTCGTCGTGATTCAGATCACCGATGATCCTAGTGCCGAACGGACGGCACCTCCGCGTTCAACACACGTACAGCTCGACGATGTCTCCCACGCCTTGATCCAGCAAGGAGAGAGGGAGAGGTTGAGGAAGACTCCATCCAGCAGCAGCACAACGGCGTGGTGGTGATGGAGGAGCGTGGCAATCCTGCAGGGCTTCGCCAAGCACCTACGGGAGAGGAGGAGGTGTCACGGGAGGGAGGGAGGCGCCAAGGGCTCAGGTATGGATGCCCTCCCTCCCCTCCACTATATATAGGGGCAGGGGAGAGGGGGGAGGCGCAGCCTTGCCCCTTCCTCCAAGGAAGGGGTGCGGCTAAGAGGGGGGGAGGAGTCCATCCTCCCCAAGGCACCTCGGAGGTGCCTTCCCCCTTTAGGACTCTCCCCTTTTTCCTATATCTTGGCGCATGGGCCTCTAGGGGCTGGTGCCCTTGGCCCATGTAGGCCAAGGCGCACCCCCTACAGCCCATGTGGCCCCCCGGGGCAGGTGGCCCCACCCGGTGGGCCCCCGGGACCCTTCCGGTGGTCCCGGTACAATACCGATGACCCCGAAACTTGTCCCGATGGCCGAAACAGGACTTCCTATATATAAATCTTTACCTCCGGACCATTCCGGAACTCCTCGTGACGTCCGGGATCTCATCCGGGACTCCGAACAACATTCGGTAACCACATACAAACTTCCTTTATAACCCTAGCGTCATCGAACCTTAAGTGTGTAGACCCTACGGGTTCGGGAGACATGTAGTCATGACCGAGATGTTCTCCGGTCAATAACCAACAGCGGGATCTGGATACCCATGTTGGCTCCCACATGTTCCACGATGATCTCATCGGATGAACCACGATGTCAAGGACTCAATCAATCCCGTATACAATTCCCTTTGTCTAGCGGTATGGTACTTGCCCGAGATTCGATCGTCGGTATACCGATACCTTGTTCAATCTCGTTACCGGCAAGTCTCTTTACTCGTTCCGTAACACATCATCCCGTGATCAACCCCTTGGTCACATTGTGCACATTATGATGATGTCCTACCGAGTGGGCCCAGAGATACCTCTCCGTTTACACGGAGTGACAAAATCCCAATCTCGATTCGTGCCAACCCAACAGACACTTTCAGAGATACCCGTAGTGTACCTTTATAGCCACCCAGTTACGTTGTGACGTTTGGCACACCCAAAGCACTCCTACGGTATCCGGGAGTTGCACAATCTCATGGTCTAAGGAAATGATACTTGACATTAGAAAAGCTTTAGCATACGAACTATATGATCTTGTTCTAGGCTTAGGATTGGGTCTTGTCCATCACATCATTCTCCTAATGATGCGATCCCGTTATCAACGACATCCAATGTCCATGGTCAGGAAACCATAACCATCTATTGATTAACGAGCTAGTCAACTAGAGGCTTACTAGGGACATGGTGTTGTCTATGTATCCACACATGTATCTGAGTTTCCTATCAATACAATTCTAGCATGGATAATAAACGATTATCATGAACAAGGAAATATAATAATAATCAATTTATTATTGCCTCTAGGGCATATTTCCAACAGAGAGGAGGCAAGGGCTGGCCGCGCGCCCCTCCCCCTAGTCCGAATAGGACAAGGAGAGGGGGGCGGCGCCCCCCTTCCTTCCTTCTCCTCCACTCCTTCCCCCTCCCAAGTCCTAATCTAACTAGGAAAGGGGGGGAGTCCTACTCCCAGTGGGAGTAGGACTCCTCCGGCGCGCCTCCTCCCATGGCCGGCCGCACCCCCCCTTGCTCCTTTATATACGGGGGCAAGGGCGCACCCCAGAGACACAACAATTGATCGTTTGATCTTTTAGCCGTGTGTGGTGGCCCCCTCCACCATAGTCCTCGATAATACTGTAGCGGTGCTTATGCGAAGCCCTGCGTCGGTAGAACATCATCATCGTCACCACACCGTCATGTTGACGAAACTCTCCCTCAACACTCGGCTGGATCGGAGTTCGGGGGACGTCATTATGCTGAACGTGTGCTGAACTCGGAGGTGCCGTACGTTCGGTACTTGATCCGTCGGATCGTGAATATGTACGACTACATCAACCGCGTTGTGCTAACGCTTCCGCTTTCGGTCTACGAGGGTACATGGACAACACTCTCCCCTCTCGTTGCTATGCATCACCATGATCTTGCGTGTGCGTAGGAATTTTTTTGAAATTACTACGTTCCCCAAGAGTGGTATCAGAGCCAGGTTTTATGCATAGATGTCATATGCACGAGTAGAACACAAGTGAGTTGTGGGCGATATAAGTCATACTGCTTACCAGCATGTCATACTTTGGTTCGGCGGTATTGTTGAATGAAGCGGCCCGGACCGACATTACGCGTACGCTTACGCGAGACTGGTTCTACCGACGTGCTTTGCACACAGGTGGCTGGCGGGTGTCAGTTTCTCCAACTTTAGTTGAACCGAGTGTGGCTACGCCCAGTCCTTGCGAAGGTTAAAACAACACCAACTTGACAAACTATCGTTGTGGTTTTTGATGCGTAGGTAAGAACGGTTCTTGCTAAGGCCGTAGCAGCCACGTAAAACTTGCAACAACAAAGTAGAGGACGTCTAACTTGTTTTTGCAGGGCATGTTGTGACGTGATATGGTCAAGACATGATGCTAAATTTTATTGTATGAGATGATCATGTTTTGTAACCGAGTTATCGGCAATTGGCAGGAGCCATATGGTTGTCGCTTTATTGTATGCAATGCAATTGCCCTGTAATGCTTTACTTTATCACTAAGCGGTAGCGATAGTCATAGAAGCATAAGATTGGCGAGACGACAACAATGCTACGATGGAGATCAAGGGGTCGTGCCGGTGACGATGGTGATCATGGAGGTGCTTCGGAGATGGAGATCACAAGCACAAGATGATGATGGCCATATCATATCACTTATATTGATTGCATGTGATGTTTATCTTTTACGCATCTTATCTTGCTTTGATTGACGGTAGCATTATAAGATGATCCCTCACTAAATTATCAAAGTATAAGTGTTCTCCCTAAGTATGCATCGTTGCGAAAGTTCTTCGTGCTGAGACACCACGTGATGATCGGGTGTGATAGGCTATACGTTCAAATACAACGGGTGCAAAACAGTTGCACATGCGGAATACTCAGGTTAAACTTGACGAGCCTAGCATATAACAGATATGGCCTCGGAACACGGAGACTGAAAGGTCGAGCGTGAATCATATAGTAGATATGATCAACATAGTGATGTTCACCATTGAAACTACTCCATCTCACGTGATGATCGGACATGGTTTAGTTGATTTGGATCACGTGATCACTTAAAGGATTAGAGGGATGTCTATCTAAGTGGGAGTTCTTAAGTAATATGATTAATTGAACTTAAATTTATCATGAACTTAGTACCTGATAGTATCTTGCTTGTCTATGTTGATTGTAGATAGATGGCCCGTGTTGTTGTTCCGTTGAATTTTAATGCATTCCTTGAGAAAGCAAAGTTGAAAGATGATGGTAGCAATTACACGGACTGGGTCCGTAACTTGAGGATTATCCTCATTGCTGCATGGAAAAATTACGTCCTGGAAGCACCGCTGGGTGCCAGTCCTGCTACAGGAGCAACACCAGATGTTATGAACGTCTGGCAAAGCAAAGCTGATGACTACTCGATAGTTCAGTGTGCCATGCTTTATGGCTTAGAACCGGGTCTTCAACAATGTTTTGAACGTCATGGAGCATATGAGATGTTCCAGGAGTTGAAGTTAATATTTCAAGCAAATGCCCGGATTGAGAGATATGAAGTCTCCAATAAGTTCTACAGCTGCAAGATGGAGGAGAATAGTTCTATCATTGAGCATATACTCAAGATGTCTGGGTATAATAATCACTTGATTCAACTGGGAGTTAATCTTCCGGATGATAGCGTCATTGACAGAATTCTCCAATCACTGCCACCAAGCTACAAGAGCTTCGTGATGAACTATAATATGCAAGGGATGGATAAGACAATTCCCGAGCTCTTCGCAATGCTAAAGGTTGCGGAGGTAGAAATCAAGAAGGAGCATCAAGTGTTGATGGTCAACAAGACCACTAGTTTCAAGAAAAAGGGCAAAGGGAAGAAGAAGGGGAACTTCAAAAAGAACAGCAAGCAAGTTGCTGCTCAAGAGAAGAAACCCAAATCTGGACCTAAGCCTGAAACTGAGTGCTTCTACTGCAAGCAGACTGGTCACTAGAAGCGGAACTGCCTCAAGTATTTGGCGAATAAGAAGGATGGCAAGGTGAACAAAGGTATATGTGATATACATGTTATTGATGTGTACCTTACTAATGCTCGCAGTAGCACCTGGGTATTTGATACTGGTTCTGTTGCTAATATTTGCAACTCGAAATAGGGGCTACGGATTAAGCGAAGATTGGCTAAGGACGAGGTGACAATGCGCGTGGGAAATGGTTCCTAAGTTGATGTGATCGCGATCGGCACGCTACCTCCACATCTACCTTCGGGTTTAGTATTAGACCTAAATAATTGTTATTTGGTGCCAGCGTTGAGCATGAACATTATATCTGGATCTTGTTTAATGCGAGACAGTTATTCATTTAAATCAGAGAATAATGGTTGTTCTATTTATATGAGTAATATCTTTTATGGTCATGCACCCTTGAAGTGTGGTCTATTCTTATTGAATCTCGATAGTAGTGACACACATATTCATAATGTTGAAGCCAAAAGATGCAGAGTTGATAATGATAGTGCAACTTATTTGTGGCACTGCCGTTTAGGTCATATCGGTATAAAGCGCATGAAGAAACTCCATACTGATGGACTTTTGGAACCACTTGATTATGAATCACATGGTACTTGCGAACCGTGCCTCATGGGCAAGATGACGAAAACGCCATTCTCCGGAACTATGGAGAGAGCAACAGATTTGTTGGAAATCATACATACAGATGTATGTGGTCCAATGAATGTTGAGGCTCGTGGCGGATATCATTATTTTCTCACCTTCATAGATGACTTAAGAAGATATGGGTATATCTACTTAATGAAACATAAGTCTGAAACATTTGAAAAGTTCAAAGAATTTCAGAGTGAAGTTGAAAATCATCGTAACAAGAAAATAAAGTTTCTACGATCTGATCGTAGAGGAGAATATTTGAGTTACGAGTTTGGTGTACATTTGAAACAATGCGGAATAGTTTCGCAACTCACGCCACCCGGAACACCACAACGAAATGGTGTGTCCGAACGTTGTAATCATACTTTACTAGATATGGTGCGATCTATGATGTCTCTTACTGATTTACCGCTATCATTTTGGGGTTATGCTTTAGAGACAGCTGCATTCACGTTAAATAGGGCACCATCAAAATATGTTGTGACAACGCCTTATGAACTGTGGATTGGCAAGAAACCAAAATTGTCGTTTCTGAAAGTTTGGGGTTGCGATGCTTATGTGAAAAAGCTTCAACCTGATAAGCTCGAACCCAAATCGGAGAAATGTGTCTTCATAGGATACCCAAAGGAGACTGTTGGGTACATCTTCTATCATAGATCCGAAGGCAAGACTTTTGTTGCTAAATTTGGAAACTTTCTAGAGAAGGAGTTTCTCTCGAAAGAAGTGAGTGGGAGGAAGGTAGAACTTGATGAGATAACTGTACCTGCTCCCTTATTGAAAAGCAGTTCATCACAGAAACTGGTTTCTGTGACACCTACACCAATCAGTGAGGAAGTTAATGATGATGATCACGAAACTTCAGATCAAGTTATTACTAAGCCTCATAGATCAACCAGAGTAAGATCCGCACCAGAGTGGTACGGTAATCCTGTTCTGGAAGTCATGCTACTAGATCATGATGAACCTACGAACTATGAAGAAGCGATGGTGAGCCCAGATTCCGCAAAATGGCTTGAGACCATGAAATCTGAGATGGGATCCATGTATGAGAACAAAGTATGGACTTTGGTTGACTTGCCCGATAATCGGCAAGCAATTGAGAATAAATGGATCTTCAAGAAGAAGACTGACGCTAACGGTAATGTTACTGTCTACAAAGCTCGACTTGTTGTGAAAGGTTTTCGACAAGTTCAAGGGATTGACTACGATGAGACCTTCTCACCCATAGCAATGCTTAAGTCTGTATGAATCATGTTAGAAGTTGCCACATTTTATGATTATGAAATTTGGCAAATGGATGTCAAAACTGCATTCCTGAATGGATTTCTGGAAGAAGAGTTGTATATGATACAACCGGAAGGTTTTGTCGATCCAAAGGGAGCTAACAAAGTGTGCAAGCTCCAGCGATCCATTTATGGACTGGTGCAAGCCTCTCGGAGTTGGAATAAACGCTTTGATAGTGTGATCAAAGCATTTGGTTTTGTATAGACTTTTGGAGAAGCCTGTATTTACAAGAAAGTGAGTGGGAGCTCTATAGAATTTCTAATATTATATGTGATGACATATTGCTGATTGGAAATGATATAGAATTTCTGGATAGCATAAAGGGATACTTGAATAAGAGTTTTTCAATGAAAGACCTCGGTGAAGCTGCTTATATATTGGGCATTAAGATCTATAGAGATAGATCAAGACGCTTAATTGGACTTTCACAAAGCACATACCTTGACAAAGTTTTGAAGAAGTTCAAAATGGATCAAGCAAAGAAAGGGTTCTTGCCTGTGTTACAAGGTGTGAAGTTGAGTAAGACTCAATGCCCGACCACTGCAGAAGATAGAGAGAAAATGAAAGATGTTCCCTATGCTTCAGCCATAGGCTCTATCATGTATGCAATGCTGTGTACCAGACCTGATGTGTGCCTTACTATAAGTCTAGCAGGGAGGTACCAAAGTAATCCAGGAGTGGATCACTGGACATCGGTCAAGAACATCCTGAAGTACCTGAAAAGGACTAAGGATATGTTTCTCGTTTATGGAGGTGACAAAGATCTCATCGTAAATGGTTACGTTGATGCAAGCTTTGACACTGATCGGTACGATTCTAAATCGCAAACCGGATACGTGTTTACATTGAACGGTGGTGCTGTCAGTTGGTGCAGTTCTAAACAAAGCGTCGTGGCAGGATCTACGTGTGAAGCGGAGTACATAGCTGCTTCGGAAGCAGCAAATGAAGGAGTCTGGATGAAGGAGTTCATATCCGATCTAGGTGTCATACCTAGTGCATCGGGTCCAATGAAAATCTTTTGTGACAATACTGGAGCAATAGCCTTGGCGAAGGAATCCAGATTTCACAAGAGAACCAAGCACATCAAGAGACGCTTCAATTCCATTCGGGATCTAGTCTAGGTGTGAGACATAGAGATTTGCAAGATACATACGGATCTGAATGTTGCAGACCCATTGACTAAGCCTCTTCCACGAGCAAAACATGATCATCACCAAGGCTCCATGGGTGTTAGAATCATTACTGTGTAATCTAGATTATTGACTCTAGTGCAAGTGGGAGACTGAAGGAAATATGCCCTAGGGGCAATAATAAAGTTATTATTTATTTCCTTATATCATGATAAATGTTTATTATTCATGCTAGAATTGTATTAACCGGAAACATAATACATGTGTGAATACATAGACAAACAGAGTGTCACTAGTATGCCTCTACTTAACTAGCTTGTTGATCAAAGATGGTTATGTTTCCTAGCCATAGACATGAGTTGTCATTTGATTAACGGGATCACATCATTAAGGGAATGATGTGATTGACATGACCCATTCCGTTAGCTTAGCACCCGATCGTTTAGTATGTTGCTATTGCTTTCTTCATGACTTATACATGTTCCTATGACTATGAGATTATGCAACTCCCGTTTGCCGGAGGAACACTTTGTGTGCTACCAATCGTCACAACGTAACTGGGTGATTATAAAGGAGCTCTATAGGTGTCTCCAAAGGTACATGCTGGGTTGGCATATTTCGAGATTAGGATTTGTTACTCCGATTGTCGGAGAGGTATCTCTGGGCCCTCTCCGTAATGCACATCACTTAAGCCTTGCAAGCATTGCAACTAATGAGTTAGTTGCGGGATGATGTATTATGGAACGAGTAAAGAGACTTGCCAGTAACGAGATTGAACTAGGTATTGAGATACCGACGATCGAATCTCGGGCAAGTAACATACCGATGACAAAGGGAACAACGTGTGTTGTTATGTGGTCTGACCGATAAAGATCTTCGTAGAATATGTGGGAGCCAATATGAGCATCCAGGTTCCGCTATTGGTTATTGACCAGAGACGTGTCTCGGTCATGTCTGCATAGTTCTCGAACCCGTAGGGTCCGCACGCTTAACGTTTCGATGACAGTTATATTATGAGTTTATATGTTTTGATGTACCGAAGGTTGTTCGGAGTCCCGGATGTGATCACAGACATGACGAGGAGTCTCGAAATGATCAAGACATGAAGATTGATATATTGTAAACCTATGTTTGGATATCGGAACTGTTCCGGGTGAAATTGGGATTTTACCGGAGTACCGGGAGGTTACCGGAACCCCCCGGTAACTTAATGGGCCTTAGTGGGCCTAGGTGGAAGAGAGGAGAGGAGGCAAGGGCTGGCCGCGCGCCCCTCCCCCCTAGTCCGAATAGGACAAGGAGAGGGGGGCGGCGCCCCCCCTTCCTTCCTTCTCCTCCATTCCTTCCCCCTCCCAAGTCCTAATCCAACTAGGAAAGGGGGGGAGTCCTACTCCCGGTGGGAGTAGGACTCCTCCGGCGCGCCTCCTCCTATGGCCGGCCGCACCCCCCTTGCTCCTTTATATACGGGGGCAAGGGCGCACCCTAGAGACACAACAATTGATCGTTTGATCTTTTAGCCGTGTGTGGTGCCCCCTCCACCATAGTCCACCTCGATAATACTGTAGCGGTGCTTAGGCGAAGCCCTGTGTCGGTAGAACATCATCATCGTCACCACGCCATCGTGCTGATGAAACTCTCCCTCAACACTCGGCTGGATCGGAGTTCGAGGGACGTCATTGGGCTGAACGTGTGCTGAACTCGGAGGTGTCGTACGTTTGGTACTTGATCGGTCGGATCGTGAAGACGTACGACTACATCAACCGCGTTGTGCTAACGCTTCCGCTTTTGGTCTATGATGGTACATGGACAACACTCTCCCCTCTCGTTGTTATGCATCATCATGATCTTGCGTGTGCGTAGGAATTTTTTTGAAATTACTACGTTCTCCAACACTAGGCACAACAGAGAGGTCAGCACGCCGGTCTAAATCCTATGGCGCAGGGGTCTGGGCCCATCGCCCATTGCACACCTGCATGTTGCGTCGGCGGCCGGAAGCAGACCTAGCCTAGCAGGCGTTCCATTCCAATCCGGCGCGCGCCACTCAGTCATTGACGTCATGAAGGCTTCGGCTGATACCATGACGTCGAGTGCCCATAACTGTTCCCGCGTAGTTGGTTAGTGCGTATAGACCAAATGGCCAGACTCAGATCAAGTACGAAGATCTCGTTAAGCGTGTTAAGTATCCACGAATGCCGACCAGGGCCAGGCCCACCTCTCTTCTAGGTGGTGTCAACCTGCCCTGGCGCTCTGCCACAAAGTAATAGCCGGGGGCCGTCGGGAACCCAGGCCCACCTCTACCGGGATGGAGCCACCTGCCCCTTCAGCCCCCATCTCCGAATAGTATCACAAGTAATGTAACAGATAAAGTATATAGTATATGGCCGAGATCACCTCTCGAAGTGATCACGGCCCAGTAGTATAGCATGGTAGACGGACAAGAGTGTAGGGCCACTGATGGAACACTAGTATCCTATACTAAGCAGTAGGATAGCAGGTAAGGGTAGCAACTGTAGCAACAATGACAGGTTATGCATCAGAATAGGATTAACCGAAAGTAGTAACATGCTACACTACTCTAATGCAAGCAGTATAGAGAAGGAATAGGCGATATCTGGTGATCAAGGGGGGGGGCTTGCCTGGAAGCTCTGTTGCACAAGAAGAGGGGTCGTCGGTGACGTAGTCGTACTCGGTGGCATCAGCGCCGGCCTCGGGGTCTATCGGGGAAGAAGAGGAGGGAAGAAACAGTAAATACGGAGCAAACAAAGCATCACAAAACATAACGAGGCAATACGCGGTGCTAGGTATGCCCTAACGCGGTAGGAGGTGATACCGATGAAGGGGGGAACATCCGAGGAAGTATCCCTGGTGTTTCGCGCTTTCGGACAAATGAACCGGAGGGGGAAAGTTGTGTGTTCACTATGCTAGGGATGTGTGACGGACGAACGAGCTATGTATCTGGGTTCGTCTCGTCGTTCTGAGCAACTTTCATGTACAAAGTTTTTCCATCCGAGCTACGGTTCATTTTATATTAATTTAAAAAGGATTTTATCCTTTTCTAGAATTAACATAATTAATTTAATTAGAAAAAGGGTAATTATGACATCAGCATGACATCAGTAGTCAACGTTGACCTGGTCAACCTGACAGGTGGGTCCCACCTGTTAGGGACTGTTTAGCTAATTAACAATGGTTAATTAGGTTAATTAGTTATTAGGTTAATTAATCTTAATTAGTTAATTTAAACACAATTAATTAAGTTAATTTATTTATCAAATAATTGATATTATTATTATTATTTTTAATTCTTTTTTTCTTTTTTATTTAAAATGTTTTGGGGCATGGGCCCCGTTTGTCATTGGCCGCAGGGCCAATGTGGGTCGGGCTAACGGGCGTCAGGGGCTGCGGGCATGTGGGCACACAGCGAGGGGCAGGGGGGTCGCGGTGGCCGATGGGGGTGGCCGCGGTCGGGCGGCGCATGGGCGCCGGCGGCGAGCGGGATGGCGGGGCCGTTGGCCACGGCGGGCGAGGCAGGAAGCGGGGCGAAGCGCGAGCGGGACGCTGATGCGAGCGAGGGAGCGGCGGAATGGCGCGAGGCGCACGGTCAGAGTGGCAGTGAGCACGGGACCGTGGCAAAACGCGGGCACGGCAGTGGGGGCGGCGCGTTCACGGTCGGGGCAGGGAGGGCGCGTGACCAAGGGGCTCACGGGCGCAACGATGGCGACGCGACCTCGCCGGAGCTCGCGGGGCATCGGACGGTGGGTACGGCAGAGGCGCGGGCGAGAGGAGCTCAGCGCGGGCATGGCCTGGGTGGTGTTCAGCGCGAGTGGGGCCGGGGTGAGCGTGGCGACCGCAATGACGAGCAGGGGAAAGGGGAGGACGAACGGGTCCTCACCGACGTTGGTGAGCAGGAGGGGCGTCGAGGTGCGTGGAGGCCGTTCGGGGAGGGGATGAGGACGGGGCGGCGGGGATGAGGTAGTCCGGCGAGGCAGCACCGGCGACGACGTCGGCATCGCGGCGTCCAGGCGAGAAGGTCGTGGCACGGATGCGAAGGGGGTCATCGCCGGCGGGGCGGCTCGTCCACCGTAGCAGGGTCGTCGGGCGGGGGGGGGGGCTCGAGCACGGTGCCCTGCGAAACCAGGGCGGCGGCCCGATCCAGATCGTGGGAGGGGTGAGAGGAGTGGGGGTTAGGGTTTCTGGTAGTGGGAGGGGGGGTTATAGGCGGGCATGGGCCGACCTGATGGCCCGGTTGGGCCGAACGGCCCATGGGAGGGGGTCTTTTGTTTATTTTGTTTTCTTTTACTTTTTCATATTTTACTTTTCTGTTTGTTTGATCTTTCAAATTGTTTTAGTTATGTAAAACATATAGTTAGCACCGAAACTGGTAATAGTAATTATACCACAGCCACAAGTATTATTGTAGTTATAAAAAGTAGTTTTCAATAATTTAACCATTTAAGAGACGTTTAGATAATTATTTTAGCTACTGATTTAATTAGTTTAGTGCATTTAAACATTTTATAAAGACTTCGTTTCTCCACCAATATATCTTATGAATTATTTGTCACAATAAGAACATTTTAGTTTTGACTTTTGAAAACTTTAATTGTTTGACTTGTTTTTGAATTTGAATTTTGAATCGGTTTTGAACTAACGCGAGCTTAGCAACAGTAACAGAGGTGACGTGGCATTATTAGCAGAAAATTACTGTAGTCACTTATCCGGGCGTCACAGGATGGGCCCCTCCACATCCCCTACTTTCAATCCCAGACCTCCATGTTGACGTGTCCGTTGATCCCACAACAAACCGTCCGTGTATCATCGCTCGTGTGAGACTAGCCATAAAAGAGAGTAACATACACTAGTAACATATACATGACCCTAGGCTATGTTATTACCTTCATGCAGAGTAGTGGGTAGTAACATAAATGTGTTGTCATGTAAAGGTTGTTTTATTAGGTTATAAACTCACGTTGTATTATGATATGTGATGTTACAGTGACTAGCTAAGTTACTCAAAATACCTAACTTTTCACTACTACTTCTGTCCTGATTTATTAGTCCCTTTCACAGTTTATGTCAAATTTTGACTACAAATTTAACTAATAAAAATATTAATGCTTGTTATAAAAATTATATCGGTGGATTCGTATTTAAACATAGTTTTTAATGATATTATTTTTTATGACATGCATTAATATTTTATTAGTTAAGAGTTAAATCTAAAGTTAAAATTTTGCACAAATTATAAAGTGGACCAGTAAACCAAGACGGAGATAGTAACTCATTCCCATATAGACAAATTTGCTAAGTCGAATCCTGTGTTACTGTTGAAAATTACTCCCACTGCCACTATGGCCAGTCTGGGGTGGTGACTTGCGTGGTTAAGTATGAAGTCTGTGCATATCTGTGTGTATAGGGCGAAAGCAAAGTAGCATGTGAATGACATATTATAAAAAGATGTCCATTTTAAAAAGAAATACGTGTATGTGAATGGGAAATGCGTACACTAAAACTATTAGTTCTTGCCGTGTCGATCTACTCGTATCGATTTTCTCATCTGTGTACATATCTTACCTTTTTTTTTATGATAATACGTGTCTCATTCATATTATAAAGATCAAAATACAAGTCATATAAGGACCGATATGACAAAACTGAAAAGATAGCAGAACATCTCTGAGCTTGATGCCAATGGCCGTCACCTGCCTCCGGCACCACCACAACAACCACCGAATAAAAAAATGACGGATCACCTCCTCACTCGAGCTCGATACGGCTCTATCGCTGATATGCAACTTTGTGGATCTCCAAGGTGGCTCACCAAAAGTGAAGCCATGCATTGTCGTTGAACGAATCAGACCGGATGATACGACCAAGACTAATCTTAGTGTTGTTGATGATCTCAAAATAATGCCGCATGTCAGTGGATTAAAGGTTAAGGATATCTAGTGCCAAGCGACGATGAATTACTTTCAGTTACAGTAAAACAAGACGTTGCTTTGCTTTATGCCAATGAGAAGGAAGGGATGTACCTGGACGTGCATGATTCAAAGGGAAAGGGGAATACTTGCATGCAAGGTAATGTATTAACTCAGAGATATGCATGCAAGATTGATCAGGCTCGTTTTGGCAAGGAAAATTCAGTGTTCATTTATAGAGAGATGGAAACCTACGTTAATGCAAAGGAGCATGCGAGATGTGATTTATTTAGTTCGGTCAACGAGATCAATGATAGGGATTTATTTATGTTTTTGCCACCTCCACGTAAGAAGGAAGTTTCTCAATGTGTCAAGAGTTGGAGACTCGTACGTGATTTCTTGTCGTTAAAGGACAGGCTGGGGTCCACCTCCAATATTATTTAGTTGTAAGTTTAGGATCCATCAAGATTTAAAAAGTAGTTTAATTAGAGAAGAGTTTTATTACGTGTGCTAGTTTGTCCTGGTTACGTACGTAACTTGTTAGTCGGTTGCTTATTTTTCTTTGAGACCATGTTCCGTAGATGTTTTTGCAGGCTATATATAAAGCCAAGTGCGTCCATGTAGAAGAGAGGTTATATTTTGATAATAAACAAGATGTGTTTTTAGGGTAGACACCCGTATCGAGTTTTGGGGGAAGCTGTTTAAAAATCCCTAAGTTTTGGAGGAAGCTTTAGAAAACCTCTTTGTTGCGATTTTTCTTCGTGGAAATTTTTTTTGCGCGTGAGTGCCGTCGTCGAGATTGGTTTTCTCGTGCTGGACCGTAAGGTTCAATCCCTCTATTTCGCATACATCGCGTGCGTGGGCGAGAGGTTATTACTGCTGAAGGTGGAGTGTCGTGAAAGGTAGCCGCAAAAACTGATCGGATCTCACCACGAGGTTCGGTCTATATCACCGGGGCAACACCCTGGACACGCCATCGAACTCCAGATCTGACACCCCACCATGACTAAGACGCCGAAGTAGGAAACCATACCCGCCATCCAGGAACCACGAACACAGCACACATTCTGTCTTCCAGATGTCGTGGATACAAACCACAATCTGCATCCGGTCTTGAACTACCTCCAAAGCTCCGCACCGGCGCTAGAGCAAATGTCGTCGCAACGGCGGAGATCGAGGACACAGGTCCACCACGATGATGCCGCCGCCACCGCCATGGCATTCTTACTTGAACAGACTGGTTTCTAAATCCATCCCCAACCATAAGACCGATGGCCTCGTTGGGGAAGGATCCGATGAATATTTATTCAGCGTCGTCATCATCACCGCCGAAGCAGGGGCCGAGACAGGATCTGGACATGAGGGGGGCGAAGAAAATAATAATAATCATTCCAAAGACATCACACAAGAATACGTACCATGGTCGAGCATGTCGATAAACTCATCAAATGTCACTTTTGCAGCTATTTCCTTGGATTTCCACGGATGGATTTGCATTTTCAGTTATATTTGAGCTAGAAGCAATGGGCTTAAAAAATGAATCTATTTTCATTATATTCTTCCTCTTCATCCTTCAATCATTGGATCATTAAAGGAGGAGCGACTTCAAGTTTCTAAATTATAATCCCGTCTTGTCAAAATAGTAAACTAAATCATTATCTTCAAAAGAATTGTACTAATTCACAGAAATTACTATATAGCAGTCATGTACCTTGATTCCTTGATGTTATAAGTTGATCTGGTGATCTATGATGTGGATGAAGATCGCGGCCTCTCTCGTGGTGGAGTGGAGTGCTCTCCGTCGGTTTGCCATGTGCCACAACGGCGGAATCAACAAGAGCCAGAAGTGATGAGTGGCGGCACATGGCGCAGGGCCACACGGAACCGCCAGATCTGGATGCCACTCCACTCGCACCCTTTGTATTCGTCTCTGCGCCGAAGCCAACACGATGAACAACCTAAAAACCAATACATCTTACCTGATGGCTTAGAGGAACTGAACTTGTCATGTAGCCATGCTCAACCTTTTTCTTTTGCGAGGCCATGCTCTATTTTTAACTGAACTTAGACACGAAGCCAGGGCCTCGCCGCCACTTCTCTCATCCGAGCTTCTGATGTGTGATGCGCAGTGGCCCTCATGAGCTCCAATAACGAAATAACATGGATGCCAACAACTGAACTCTGTCACGAACCCACGATTGAAGCAAAATAAGAAAAGACAAAACTTCACTTGCTGCCACCCATGTTGGTTCGTTATTGGAGCCGTAGTGGTAGAAGATCAAGTCAGTGTGGGGGATTTAAGCCATACTTCATCTCAAATGGCCTCTTGCTTTCCATTGAATGAATTGGATGATTGTAGGCAAATTCAACACGAGGGAGATAATCTTCAAACATATTAAAGCTATTAATTGACGAACTCCATTTCACAGTCACTTTATGGGTAGCAAATTGTGGAGAAGAGAAGCTTCATTCCCAAGTTGACCCAAAATGTATAGTAAAATTAGCTTATGAACTTGACGTCACAGTCGAAAACAATGATGGTCTTGGGTACTTCAAGGAGTCTCACAATATTCCTAAATAACACATTTGCGATGTGAATCAACATTGCTCTTATGACAAGGAATGCAATGTGCTATCCTAGAAAATCTATCAGCAACCACAGACATAGACTCCTTTCGTTCTTAGTTCTCGGCAACCCAAGCAGAAAATCCATGTTAATATCCTCCCAAGGTGCTCACTGATAAAGGAGTGTAAACCTAAACGCCATGCCAGTTGACCTCAACAGAGACAAATGACCAATTCTCCATGTCGTAGTAGATTAAGTATTAAGTAATCTTACTTTTTTTGTTTTGTCAAAAGAAAAGTAATCATAATTTTTAAACTGGCTATAACTAGTCATATGCACTTGCAAGACATCATACACACAACTCCTTCTCATGCCTCCGCTCCTCTCCTTTGTAGCCACATTGAACAAGAGAGTCAATGCGGATTAGGAGATATAGAGCTAATTATTTCATTCTCTCTCCTCACAAGTATCAACTAGGGTTCAAAATTATAGGTGCATGGTCGCGAAAATGTTTCTCACCTAATGCCTCTGCCATTTTTAAATGGTCCTATTCGCTAATACAATCATACACTAGAAACTGCTTTCAAGATATTCACAAGGACATACACTTTAGAGATCTATGTTAAGATATCCAAGAATATTTAATTATTTATACAATGTGTGCGGGCACAAAACACACACACACACACACACACACACACACACACACACACAGCTTGCACATGTTACAAATATTACTCAGTGGAAGCATTATACTCCATCCGTCACATAATATAAGAATGTTTTTCAAGCTATGTTAGCTTGAAAAAATGTTCTTATGGGACGGAGGGATATTTTCTTTTGTTTCACCTCCTCACATTGAAGGGATTTAATTTGAAGATCCTTCAAAAGACATTGCCAGAAAACAAGAAAATGCATGTAAATTTTGTTAAAAAATATAATTTAAATTTAATACACTGCAAGCATATATATTTCAATAACAAACATTACAAACTATATAAAAAACATTATGATGTTTGTGCATAAATATTTTTATGTGATTAACTTGGTTATCTATGTAGTAAAATATATTAACTAATATTTTAATTAAGTAAAAATATTAAATATAAGGAAGTAACAAAGTTTAGTACAAATGCTATTTATTTTAACACACCTTTGTGTGTAAGCCGGGATCACCAATACTTCTGCACAGCAAAAAAATCGTGCACCCAATAATATAACCCACTCTCTGAGGCCTTGCATTAGATGAAACTATGTGACGGTTTGGAGATATTGTGACAAGATTAGATGAGATTATAAAAAATTCGCAACATCTGACATGAGGACGATGATCAAGTTTAACCACGAGACAAAGCCCCTCGTAACTCCATTGTCTTTGATTGACTATAAGCACGACTCTTAGTCGACATCTACGACCAATGCTACCTCCGTTATATGAGACAATGAGATAAGATTAACTCTTGGATCACATTTGAACCACATGAATCTCAATAGTATCTCTCTGCTGATGTTCAGCAATATCTCAAAGCTATTATGAGAAATGTACACTAAAATACAAACATAACAATGTTTAAGAATCATAACCAAGTAAATGTGCAGCAACGTAAGTCACTATAATCCTTTTCAAGGTAAAATCGATGACTGCTATCATGTAACTTCTTTGAGCAGGAGAACCTTCAATTTTCAAGGCGACTAAGCATGGCAGACATCTGACCTCTTCAACCACGATTTTCGTTTTCACTGTAATTGATCGAAATGATATAGGCTTCAAGAACCACAGTTTACATAAAAACATGGGAATCACCATAATCTATCAAGGAAGACCTTATTCTTGAATCACTATAGAGGAGAATACTCAACCAACAAAAATTTCAAAATTTTGTGTGTAGACTAACAAGGACCCTTCCAAAATGAACTGGTCTAGGACACCGCGGTTACATCACCTTTTCAAAGATTTGACGGGTGGTCGTTTAAGACTTGGAGTTACTCCCTCCATTCGAAAATATAATGCATATTATTATTTTTAGAAGTCAAATACTTCTATGTTTGACCAAATTTATAAAAAAATATCAACATCTAGATTACCAACCAAATAAAATATGAAAATAATTTCATGATGAATCTAACAATAGTGATTTGGTATTGTAGATATCAATATTGTTCTGTATAAACTTGATCAAATATAGAGAAGTTTGACATGTCAAAATTTTAGTTCACCTTGTATTTGGAAAGGACGGAGCACGTGCACGTAGCGATCGATGCCATGCTATGCATTTACTACTTACTGGACTGGAGCAATGGGAATATCATATAGCGGCTACGGTTGGCACTTTGATGAAGTCTAATGAATTAATCTAGAGCCACACTATAGCTTGTACTATTCAGACGAGCAAGAGCTAATTTCTCATCTCCGCGATGACTGTGATTGCTCTGTTACCCCCTCCACACGCGTCACATCTACCACTGAGAAAAAACAACTGATGATCGCAACTTCCTTGGAAAATTGGCTGCTCCTGAAACGGCGAAACCGAAATGTTTGAATTCCAATCTGGAAAACGAAAACAGAACATTTTTAGTCCCATCTCTATCAAGTACGTACGTAGCACACTACAGACCAAATTAACAAGTACGTAGAAATTTTATGATCTCGGTCCAAGAGAGGTAATAACTTAATTACACGACCAGGCAAGCTTTGAAAAGGTCGCAGAATTCGGCCGTATACATCCCAATCCCATGGTCCATGCATGAGCTGTGCTGTGGAAACTGGAAAGAGGCATCCAACATCCATCCGCCATGAGAGCTACCAGCCAACAGCCGGCACGTCTCCTACTGCGGCTGCTCTTGATCGGCTTCTTCCTCCTTTCGACCGCCGCCGGCGTCACTGACAAGCTCGAGAGGGGCCAGAAGCTCGCCGATGGCGACACGCTCGTTTCGGCTGGCGGCTCCTTCACCCTCGGGTTCTTCTCTCCTGGGGCGTCCACCAAGAGGTACCTCGGCATCTGGTTCTCCGTGTCCAACGCCACCGTCTGCTGGGTCGCCAACCGCGACCAGCCTCTCCTTGACAAGTCCGGCACGCTGGTGCTTAACGACGTTGGCAGCCTCGTCTTGGGGGACAGCTCCCGCCGGACCCGGACGGCGTGGTCTTCGAACTTCCTGCCCGCCTCGGCGGCGGCGGTTCAGCTTCTCGAGTCCGGCAACCTGGTCGTGCGCAACGGCAGCAGCAGCACCTCCCTGTGGCAGTCGTTCGATCAGCCGTCGGACACCCTGCTGCCCGGCATGAAGCTGGGCAAGAACCTCTGGACCGGAGGCGAGTGGCAGCTCACGTCGTGGAGCTCCGCCGACGACCCGTCGCCGGGAGACTACCGCGCACGCTGCAAACCAGTGGGTTACCGGAGATCATCCTGTGGTACCGCGACGTCAAGACGTACCGCACTGGCCCGTGGAACGGGGTCTACTTCAACGGCGTCCCGGAGGCGCGTGCGTACGCGGGCAAGTACCCGCTGCTGGTGACGACGAGCCCGTGGAAGATCACCTACGGCTACACCGCCGCGCCCGGCGCGCCGCTGACCCGCGTCGTGGTGAACCACACCGGCAAGGCGGAGCGGCTGGAGTGGGACGCGAGCAACCGGGAGTGGAACCGTATATTCCAGGGGCCGAGGGACCCGTGCGACGAGTACGGGAAGTGCGGCCCGTTCGGCCTCTGCGACCCCGGGGCGGCGTCGTCGGGGTTCTGCGGCTGCGTCGACGGGTTCAGCGCCGCGAACACGTCGGCGCGGGAGGTGAAGGATAATTCCGACGGGTGCCGACGAGACGCGGCGCTGGTCTGTGCCGGCGGGACGACGACGGACGGGTTCAAGGTGGTGCCAGGGATGAAGCTTCCCGACACGCAGAATGCGTCGGTGGACATTGGCGTCACGCTGGATGAGTGCAGGTCGAGGTGCCTCGCCGACTGCTCGTGCTTGGCCTACGCCGCCGCCGATATTCGGGGAGGCGGCGATGGCACCGGGTGCGTCATGTGGACGGATGGCATCGTTGATCTACGCCTCGTCGACAGAGGGCAGAATCTCTACCTGAGGCTGTCAAAATCAGAAATCGGTATGTACAGATTATGGGTGGACACTACATTTTCGCCCCAAATTTTCATTTCAGTCCTAATCCTTGATTGTACATACAATTTCAGAAATTCAAATTACAAGCTACACTACTTTTTATGGCCGGCTTTATGGAGGGTAAATTATTCAGTGGAAAAGGTGAATTTGTTAAGAATTTAAAAATTACCATAAATTTGAATTAAAATATGAAGTGTCAATTCAAGCAATCTAAAGCACACAAATTTATATAAATTGTATCTTAGTTCTACAAAATTTTGGAACCAATCGCTCACATTCAGAGATTAAATCAATGAGATGTGATTTTTTCACTCCAAAATTTAGGAGAGTTCATATAGTTTTCCAACATTTTGTAAGTAGACTGGACATGTGGGTTCAGGACTTCAAGTTTCTGGATGGGGAACAAGGATTATATGACATAAATTGTGATAATACACAAAAAAATTAATTGACTCTAAGTATGTATGTTTTATTTATTTTTGATCTTTTTTCTCCAAAAACAGGTGGCCGTAAAAGGTTTCCTACACTACTTGTTGCCACAACTCTACCTTCTGCTGTTACTATTCTTCTGCTCGTCTTTATGATTTGGTGGAGAAGGAAAAACAGAACAATAGGTAAATTATGCTCTCATAGCTCAATCTTGTTGTTATTTGCATGAATGAGAAAATGGAAATGCATGGTAAATGCAATGTTGTAAAGCACGCAAGCTCGTTTTGCAGGTGCAATTCCTCCAAATCCTACCATGGCGGTTCCTTCAGTTAGTCTAGCAATTATAAAGGATGTCACTGGAAATTTCTCTAAAAGTAATATCATTGGGCAGGGTGGATTTAGCATTGTTTACAAGGTTCCTCTCTCTCTTTCTCTCTCTCTCTCTCTCTCTCTCTCTCTCTCTCTCTCTCTCCCCGTGTGTGTGTGTGTGTGTTATCATGGGGAAACATCATTGGTTAAGGTATTGACATATAGAAAAGCAGCCATTGGCAAATTTAATTTCTGACATTTCAAATTCTAAAATCACCAGGGACAGCTTCCTGAAGGAAGAACTATTGCTGTCAAGAGGCTTAAACAAACAGCATTGACAACAAAAGGCAAGAATGATTTCGCGAGAGAAGTGGAAGTGATGGTTGGGCTTCGACATGGTAGTCTTGTTCGTCTCCTCGCTTACTGTGATGAAGGCAAGGAGCGGATACTCATCTACGAATACATGCAGAACAAGAGTCTGAACATCTACATATTCGGTACTCCCTTCTTCATGGAATTTCTCAAGTTCTCATGAAAAGTTAAATGTTGAATCCTTGTATTCCAAACAAGATCATACAGATATATTGCATGCTAGGTCCTCGCGTTTCACAAATTTCTCACGCACATGCATGATCTCCTAAGTCCAAGTTCCCCAAAAAAAATTCAGTTTTTCACCCTAATCATTAGCTTGGCAACCTTAACATTTTCTCTGCAGGACAAAATCGTGTTTACAAGGTTTTTCAAATCTGAATTTTCATACATATAGATTTGCGTGGTTTATGTGTCCAACTTTGGTAACAAAAGAATTATTATTATTATTAGCAGTATGTGCACAAATTATATTATATTATAAATAGATCATCATGTCTTTTTTAAGAAAACGTTGTATATACTCCCTCATGTCCTTTTTAGTATGCATATAAGTTTTTGCCCGAAGTTTAAGCATCTCTACTTTGACCACACTTATAAAAAAATGTATCAACATTCACAATGCCAAATGAATATTTTTAGATTCATTACCGAATGAAGTTTCATGGAATATATATTTGGTATCGTATATGTTGATATTTTTCAGTATGTATTTGGTCAAACTTTGTAAAGTTCGACTTGCCACAAATCTAATACACGAAGTAAAAGGACCAGAGGGAGTACCTCACATACAACCTGCATGTTTTTCCTTCTTTCAAGTTCCTTTTTTTGAATCAAGAGTGAAGTTTTTATTCTAGAAACCTCTTAGAGCATATTGTGCTTTGAGATTTGATAGTGTTTATAAGCAGCTTTCAGAGAGTCCACTAATAATTTGGATGTTAAATTTAGGTGTTTTGTTTTCAGTCCATAATTTCTATATAGTAGATTTAGGTATCTAATTAATCTATATTTGACTGGACATGCACACCTAATCTTCGTGCTTCATTGGACTGGGCAAGAAGGTTAGAATTACTACGCGCGATCGCGCATGGTGTTGCATACCTCCATGCAGGATCAGGCGAGAGTGTGATCCATCGTGACCTTAAACCCGGGAACATTCTTCTCGATGATGAGTGGAAGCCAAAAATCGCTGACTTTGGCACCGCCAAACTGTTTGTCGATAATCGGACTGGGCCTGATCAAACAATTGTCATTTCGCCGTAAGTATTAAAGACATATGTATATTCACCACACAAAAAAGTTGTGGATCCGACATACCTAACACTGGTGCGTTCCATGAAGGGGATACGCAGCTCCGGAGTATGTGCGGGGAGGGGAGATGACGCTAAAATGCGACGTTTATAGCTTTGGAGTTATTCTTCTAGAGACTCTTAGCGGGCAAAGGAATGGTAGCTTGCAAAGGCTTCTTTCCCAAGTAAGTTCAAATAAATTATAAATTCATGTTTCTTTACATGTGCATGCACGGTTCATATTGACATTGGGTGTTGCAAAGCTCTACATTTGTTTTATTTCTTGATTGAGATGTACATACTCTGATGGAACTTGACAATTCTTTTTGGTAGGCCTGGGAACTGTGGGAGAAGAATAGGATCATTGAACTTCTCGACACAACAATTGTGCCGCTCCCCAAGTCCGAGCCCGAGATACTGCCCGAGCTAAAACGTTGTATCCAGATCGGGCTCCTCTGCGTCCAGGAAATGCCAGATGATAGGCCAGCCATGTCAGAAGTTGTGGCCATGTTTACAAGCACAACATCTCAAATTGATTTGCCCAGAAGATCGGTACTAGATAGCGGAATAGCCATGCCTTTGAATCCGTCCCTTGAACTTGAGACTGATCACTTGAACCCCACTACAATTGAGGTGAGATCACCATCGAGTAGATCCAGCTATTGTTGTCTAGCTTGCAACCAATCTAATTAAGTTCATACATAGGAATCATTTACACAGAACCTTTTTGGTTGTGATGTTAGTACCTTTTCCTTTTGCATATATTGGTACCTTGATTCATTGTTGAAAGATGCGGAATAGCGATTCAACATATATGGAGGTAAGACTTGAGAAGAAACTGAGTTGTTGGAAGGGTAAACATCTATCCTCGTCTTGGTGGATGGTGCTCACCAAAATGCCCGCTAAGAGTTTGTTATTCTTTGAAGTGGCGGTGGAAGTTTGTAAGAGGTTAGAACAATCCTAAAAAAATCAGCAGTGAATGAGTCAGACTCTAGTTCGTGATTCAAACGCATTGCAAGAGAGCGAATTCGGCTCGTGAACGATCCATGCTCTTAGGAAAACCGATCCTTTAACGATAGTATTGTTGCGAGAATGGTACTTGGCAGCTCAGAGCAATATGTAGACTAAGGTTGCCCATCACTCCCTCCTCCTTTTTGTAGGCCGACCGCTCCCCTTTCTTTGGGTATTTATCCGGAATCAACATATATCTTACAAAATGGTAGTTTGGAACCAAAGTACAAGTAGTCAAACCGGGCATTCTTTGCAACCCAAGAGAGAACGGGAGATTGAGTTTCCAAGATTTTAACTATAAAAGATCATTGTCTCTTGATCAAATGGCTTTTTAAGCTACTTAACGGGGAGGTTGTGTGGAAAGATTTAAGTAGAAATAAATACCACTGCGGCAAACCACAATTAATAGTCTTGTGAACGGCGGATGTGATAACGTACATATCTTATTTCACCATTTGGAAGTCATTATGGGCACCCTGACATGCAAAACAATGCTTACGAATGTTGTAGACTGAAATAAGGGTTGTTTGACATAGTTAGCAAGCTGAGAGGGTTTCCTGCAAAGCTATTTACCTAGGCATCTTCCCAAGCCCAAGAACGGAAAGAGACTTGAGCTTTTATGTTCTATTGAGAGTTTTAGGGTAAGTGGAAGAGTGAGGCTATTTGATATACAAATCCACCCAAAATCAGAGTATCAAAATTTAGTATTTGGAGCCTCCCTTACTTGTTGGCTTCCACCTTGGACTTTATTCATCTACGTAGTTAAAGATTGTTTCCTGTTACCTCTGATTTTTCGCTGCAGGGGGGTTTCATGTAAATCCTTGTGCATCTCCTTCATTTGGTGTTTCTCTTATCATATAGGGATAGGGATAGCCAGTTTTAGAAGGGATATCACTTGTTTGGTTTGTTGGTGAAGATGGCTAAGGATAACCAGATATCTGGGAATATTCCCTCAAAAGCTGGTTGAAGGGAGCCGCGAAATTATGGCGGATGGTGGTGAAACGTTTTCTTTTGTCTCACCCCTCCCGAACACAGACGATGTATTGACGTCGGGTTCGATTTGGATCGGCGACGGGGCGTTTCAGCAAGGACGGCGACGCGGTGTACGGCATCGGCTGAGCAAGTCAGGCCGGCCGACGCCTTTTCCTGCCTGGTGAAGCCCAGCCTAGTGAGAGCTTCATGGTCGACGGGGTGTGCGGCATTAGCTGAGCAAGGTCCGGTGGTGCGCGTGGAGTAGGCCGGACCCTCGCGCTCGCCGGCCGCAGCGACTGCTGACCTGCTGTCCTACACTTCTTCCTCCACGGCCAACAGGTAGCCATGGCCTATGCGGACACCGAGGCCGAGGCAACTGCCTCCACGTGTCGGACGATCCCGAGTTCATGGACCATGTCAAGGCTGATGCAAATGAGATATCGTTCTTTAGACTAGTACATTTGCATCTGGCTGTGACATGGGATGACAAGATCGACTTTGGATTGCCCATCAGACACATCTTCTAATCTGGTGATGTATAGCTTCTATTTTTGTCAGATTGGAGTGTACGCATGGATATGTTTGGATCATGAAGTTACAAATCCAATGCATTTTTGTAGTTGTATGGTGTTGTAGACCATTCCATGATATATATTTTTTGTTTAATTTGTTGATTAAAAAAAGAAATCAAATGGTAAGATATCCATTTCTCATCCTTCTTACCAAACATAAAATTGGCTATCCTTAACCATCTATCAATTTACAACCAAACACAAGAATGAGGATATCCCCAACCACCTGGTTAGGTATATCCTTAGCCAAGCCAGCCTTGCTCACAAACCAAACGCCCCCTAGGCTGCTGCTCCTATGCTCGCCTTCTATTGTCAAAACTTGCTCAAGTTTGGTTTGGTTTGGTTTTGTTGCAATGAAAGCATGACACACATGAGTTATTTGATATATTGATGATTATGTGGTGGAATTAATATTGTCGTGAGTTGTTCTTGCAAGTATAGTATTATTGTGAATATTGAATAGATTGGTGTTTGTGGATTTCATGATATGGTTCGTGTTGTATAAGTGCATATAAAGCGTTTGCTGAATGCATGTGAAGATGTAGCTTGTCGTTTTGGTTGCTTCGGTTAGAGCATCTCCAGCCGCGCCCCAGAAAGGCCTCTCCAGGCGATTTTTTCGCGCCGGCGCAGAAAAACCAGCCCAGTCGCGCCCTCAGAAGCCCGATTTTCGCCGGCCTGGGCCGAACTTAGCGTCGGCGGACCCAGGTCGAACCCGGCGCGCTGTGGGTGCTCGGGGGCGCCGGGGCGAGCGGTTTTGGCGCGAAAGAGCCGCGGGCCCGCCGCGTCAGCGACACCGCGCGTCGTCTTCCCCCAACGCCACGGTTTCCCGCGGGGAGTCAACGGCAAGGCTGCCGCCGGTCAGCCTTACCATTGATTCCTCACGGGCGGCGCACCGACGCCTCCCCTCCCTCGCACGCGTACACAGGAGCGCGGCGCCGCTATATAAGCCGGTGGCCTCCCTCACCTCTGGCCACACCAGTCCTAACCCTAGCCGCCACGCTCTACCTCTCCCGAGAGCCGCCGCCGAGCCCTCCCTCTCCCGAGCGCCGTCGTCGAGCCCTCCCTCTCCCGATGGCTGAGTGTTTCCTCGGAGATGAGGCGGCGGCCAACGGCTTCGGCCGCCGCTCGCTCCGCGAACAGGGGTCTTGGCTCCTGTTCCAGGCGAACATCTCGGCGCCGCCGGACATGTGCGCCGGGCCGACGGGGTGGAGACTCAGCAACGGGGGAGTGCCCATTCCCCCGTTGCCCGACGCCATGGAGAAACCCTCGTACTTCGCCGACGAGGTCGAGGTCGTGCACGCCTCCCTCACCGACGACCAGCTCGCCCTCCCCGAGTACGCCGCCGACAATCAAGCGGCGTGGATGGCATACTTCCAGCGCCGGCAGTAGCAAAGGATGGCGTCACCAACGGCGCGCCGGTGGTGGCCGGCCTGAAGAACAGCGAGGGACGCCACCTGTGGTGGGGCGTCCCGGCCGCACCCTCGAGGGCGTTCTGACGTACCTCGAGGGCGGCAACGGCCCGCCGTTGGCATACTCCCGGCGAGGGCGGCCGCCACGACCACGGCTCACCGCCGACGCGACGGGCAATGGTTGCCCAGGAGGTTCGGCGCCTCCTCTTCTTCCTCCTCATCACGCTCTTCTTCGCACTCCTCCGGCTCTCCGGCGCTGCTCGACGTCAAGGCCGAGCCCGCGGCGGAGACGCCGCTCGGCCGACACACTCGCAGCACCGGCATCGTCATCAACGAGGGCGGCCGGCGCGCCCCCTCGTCGGCTTCTCCGCGCTTCGTCAAGCACAAGATGGAGCCGGGGCTCGCGCCGGTGAAGACGGAGTCGGGCCTCCCCGCGGTGAAGACGGAGCACGGCGGCGACGTCGAGCTCAACGACGACGCGCCCCTGAAATGGGCGCGCGCGAACTCCCTGAAGATGGCGAGGGAGTGCCAGTGTGCCGCCCTGCGGCGATTCGCGCAGCGCCGCCGGGGCCGCGACGAAGGAGGAGTCGTCGTCATCGAGGACAGCGACGACGACGACGACGCGCCGCCGCCACCAGTCCGTGTAGGCGACGCCGGTCAGGGGTCCACCAGGGATGGCCGCGTCAAGGAGGAGAAGCCCGCCGACGACGACGGCGGCGACGACGGCGACTACTCTGTGTTCAGCCAGTTTCTTTTTTAATTAGATATATTATGTAATAAAAAACCGTACTATTATGTAATATATGCCGAACTTTGCTATATTTTTTTTATTTTTTGAACGCGCCTGGATGCGACCCTGGGGCCGGCGGCTGGGAACCAACTTGTCCCAGGCCGATTTTTTGCGCCGGCTTACCTTCAGGGTGCCAACGGCTGGAGATGCTCTTACCCCTCTACGTTCACAAAGGGATTCACAAAGTTGTCTGGCCTCATGAATGTTTCCCTCTATCATTTCAGTTTGGCTCGTTTCATTGACACAGTATTCAGGATCCTCTGTTTGTACTGCTCCACCCGAACATCGGCTACCCTATGTTCACGAAGGGACTCACAAAGTTCGTCTGGCCTCACGAAAGGGAAAGAGAACAAGTGTGCATCAGTGAACGAACAGCTATTACAGTCCTAATTTTACATCTCCTCTACGTTTACATACACGGAGAGACAGAGAGTAGATCCAGCCACCAACTCGTATGCTCCGATCATCGTGTCTTCGATACTCGAGAACGAACGAACGAACAGCTAGCAGGGGCTAGTTGGGTCCCCAGCACACGAGGTGCAACACTTTTTCGGACTTGTCCGCCCTCCCCCTGATCGTCTTCGCCCTCTGCGTCGACGCGTCGGCCAGGCCGCCGGAGAGCCGCCTGACCTGCTGCTGCTGCGGCTAGTGAGCGGCTCCCGACACCGGCGGCTTCAGAGCGCCAGCAGCCGGCTTGGGCGCCGCCGCCGGCTGCAGCCTCGCCCTCGCGACGGCCTGCGCCGCCCTCAGCAGCAGCCTGCTCGCGTGCCTCAGGCTCATCGGGTGTTTGAGGAAAATATAAGGAAATGCACTGCCGCTGCTGAACCACGTCTTCACTGCAGGATTTGTTACTGGAGGTAAACTGTATCCATCTCTTACTGGAGGTAAACAGCCCGATAAGTTCGCAACGTTTGTAGATTGGCCATCGGCGCTGGTTGTTGCAGTGCATGGCTGGCCGTGCAGGTAAGAGCGGCTGCGTGTGGGTCATCTCTTAGGCTGGTCCCACGTGTAAGCCTTTGAGGTTCGTTTTCGTCTGATGCACTTGATTATCAATGAGCAGGAAATTTCCACGCAGCTTCATCTGCTCAACGTGTATTGGTCAGCCGGCATCGAGGCCTTCGTCCACTTCTATCGTATAGCATAAATTTGCAGTATCTTATATGACTAGAACATAGAGTTCTTGATGACTAGAAAAAAAATATGCTGGTGCCAAAATCAATTAATTGTTGCCATGTTTCCGGTGAAGTAAGTTGACACTATTATCCAAATCTGTCGTTTGCATTTTCTTGTGCCAGTAGTAAATTGTGACCTCTCTTTCTCAATACTACTGTTTTTCAGGCGATAACAACAGCTGGCTCCGTACAGCCTAAAGTGTGACATGGAACTGCTTAACAACATGTATAAACTTCTGAAGCAAAAGCACTTTACTGAAAGAGCCAAAGTATGCTTATTAATTTATTGTCCGCCTCACAAGTGGTTGTATTTAGGTTACTTTCTTTGCCCTTAGTTTCAGCATTGACTTATTGTTTGCATATGTGAACATATTTCCATTGTTCTTTGCCCTTAGTTTCAGCATTGACTTATTGTTTGCATATGTGAACATATTTCCATTGTTCTTTTCGACAACATGTAGGTTTATTGATATGCCTCGTATGCAAGCTCCTGACCCACTGCAGAAGTGAATGTCAATTTTCCTGTATGAAAAATTGCTCTTGTGCAGCATATGCCCATTTGCTATTTGATGGTTGCAGCTTAAGGCATGCTATCAGACACGCAAGATGGAGCTAAAACTGTTCGTCTTTGCGCAGCTGCATCAGAATTACAATATAGCAGTATCTTAGATAACAAACATATTGCATGGTAAACAATTAATGCCACTGGGCCAGACAGTATGTGAAGATTGGGTGATTCCAAGAAGACAAAAAGCATCACTGATAGTTTATTAAATCTCAAGTGTCATGCTCTTTCTTTTTTGCAGGTCACAAAATGCTTTGGATAGCATATGTATTTCTGTCAGTTGCATTTCATGTCTTTCGTCTCGTCTATTTTATTTGGATTAGGAGATGGAAAATAAAGGTAACCGATCTGCGTTGGAAATAATTTGTAGTTAAAAGAGCATGCCATGGCTTAGTCTGATAAATACATGATAATGATTGCCCTCGTCATGGTTTCAGATGTAATGGAACTTTGGCAGAGCGAAGACACATACTCTCACTTTATGATGCTTTCCATTTCACAGATAGAAAATGCCACAGATAATTTCTCAACTGAAAAGAAGATTGGAGGAAGGTTTGCCCCTATGTACAAGACTAATTGTGTTCTTTAGTTTTGTTTGTTACTATGTTTTCTAGAATGTCAAGGCGGAAAGGTGCTGATTATTATAATTCATGGTTTAATTGTTCGGACTTGAGCTTCGGGGGGTAGGGGGTGGGGGGCATGTTCTTCATATTACTTTCTGTTAGATTGTTGTTTGGTTGTCCATATAGAACTACAGATGCAAAAGGAGAGGTGCAAATTTGGAGATTGACCAATGATATGTTATTTAATTTGTGTTTATTTACAAGAACTCTACTTGATTGTTGCAGATAAATTGTGAGAAGATGATGCTTTTAAGATATGATCTGCATTTGCAACTAGTGTCTTGTTCTAAAAATGTCTCCAATCATCCTTAGTTAATGTCATGAGCACAGCTCCAGTCATGTTACTTTCCTTGTGGACTAAACTTTGCTCAGCTAATGTTATTTTATTTGTTGGGTACTTTTACATGGCACATTTTTTTATAATGATATGAGCATGTGTATATTGCAAATAGAAAGGGGGCTCATTTGTTCATGGAACTTGGGGAGATACGATCTTTGATATATGAGCGTTTTATTTTTCTTTCATTTTCTTGTCCTGTACCATTTGAAACTACATTCTTCAGCGCCACATTTCGTCTATATAGAAAGTCAGTATTTTCTTGGTTCTTCGTATGAGTGGCCATCCTATGTGATAGTCCTAATTTTACTTTTTAGACCAGACCTTGTTTGAAATATAGGAATTTCACTGAATCATTCTTGTGAAATCTGTAGAGTATTTCTGCTGTTTTTGCTCCAGGCGTATTTTTGTACCGAGTTATTTCGGTGTTCTTATGTCTTATCTTGAATTTCAAGTTTTGTAAGCTATGTGATCATACATACAATCGGAAATTCACAATGTACTGCAAGATGGCTGGTGTTGGATAGTATGTACATCCACATTGTCTTAACTTATTCATATTTTAACAATTTTGCTCCTCTGGATTGCATATGCACGTTCACAATCACAGCTATACCAGCTAGACTGGTACGCACATAAATGGACAGGAGGCGCGCCCCAACCACTAATATGGGAGCAAAGGGCGGCGCATAGTAGTACGGTTGGCTTCCAAAACCATCAAATTATTGGGCCTGGATCGATTGGTTCACGGTCGCATGCCGGTGTTTTTCTCTTACGGCGTGCGCAAATCAAATGCCTGCGGCGTCGTTCCGTGTACCGAGTTCACGGTAACCGGCAATATCGTGTATCGTGGTGCTCTGTGGTACGGTCGGGTTCCAAAACCATCAATCTGTCACGTCTCACGCGAGGACGAAGCTTCTGAAACGGTCGTGCGTGGACAGAGACTGTGGGAGGGAGAGTGCGACGTATGGTTTTTGTTTCGCTTGTGCAGCACACAGGTTTTACGGGAATCTGGTGGGTGGCATAGATGGGGACATTTCGCCTCAGCCTATCGTATTATCCCCGGTCCCCAGGATTGCACCAATGTCATATTGGCCAGTAGTAAGAATGTTTTGGCATCTCCAACGGCGTATCTCAAACGGACAAACTAACCGTTTGCGGGTACGGATAAAAGAGTCGACCATTCAATCACATCAAACGTTTGTCACATTTTAAACGCAAATTAAACAACAAATTCAAAATTTAAAAAATCAATATTACATGCAAGCGGATGGAATAGGTCCATATCTCAAGAGCCCCCCCCCCACCCCGTGCCGCATCGTGGCAACCCCGCCAGCCGCCTCCAGCTGCCACCAGCGAAGGATCCCCCTCCCTCCGCAGCGGCGACGGCGACAGTTCTCCTCAGCCGGCGATCAGATCTGGGTGGCGGCGATCCACTCCGGTTGGATCAAGGGCAGTGGCGTGGGCCGACAACGACATGGTTGGCATGCTGGTGGCGGCGACGACGAGATCTCTGCGGTGGCGGCTAGGGCGCCCGATCTAGGCTCAGATGGGCTTCAACGGGCCACACCTCAAGCTGTCGTGCATCTCTTCTGATTCGGTGATGGCAAGCGGCTTCTGGGCTAGACCCGCAACACGAGGATGTTGGGAGCTCCGGCCCTGTGCGTGGCGGTGGTGGTCATCAGCTTCGTCGGAAGTGGTTGGTCGGCTGGTTGTGGCATCTCGCATCCAATCCCGACATCGAGTGGGGAGGCGATGCTGCCAGTGAAAACCGTGCTATACTCCGGTCATGGTGGGCGATGGCGGCATTTTCGCATCGTTATCTTATTGAAGACATCGCCACGATGACACTGTCTAGTGTCGTGGAGGCATTGACGGCAGAGAGGTCTGGCATGGTTGGTGCATTGAACCCTCCTGAAGATGGGACAACGGAAGATGGCGGCGGCAGAGCCTAGAGCGTGTGCATGCGGTGCGCGCCGAGCTTCTGTTATAACCAGTTGGTACTCTTGATTCACTGGCGGGTGGTGTGTGGAGGCCACCGGATTAGATGCTGCTATGGCACGAGGTCAGGCACTTCATCAAGCTAGTCGATATGGCCGATAGAGGTAGTCAAATAGGTGGCTTTGGGTGGATCCATGTATTTATTTTGTCAAACTTTTATGAATAAGTTAATAAAAATGGTTGTGTGCACCCTTGGGTGTAGAGGCCGGGGGTTTCAACCTACCTGAAACACATGGCCTCCCTGGCCAGCAACACCTTCATCGTTGCCCCCTCCGTCACCATTGTCGCCGGAGTCCTCGTCATGGTCCATCCAATGGTGGAAGGGCGCATAGGGGTCGTGGCAACCCTGGCTAGTCGCCGTCTGCCGCATGGCCGCGTTGCCCGTGGATGCCGTCCCTATCCACCTGCCCATGACCTTGCATTTGTTGTTACCACCGAGGACATAGGCGGGTGCGCAGGGACTCGGCCAACCCGATCTTAATGAGCTGCTCGTTGAGGTGGAGACGACGCCGGGCTGACATTTTCGCTATGGTCTTGGACCGATCCTCGGCCCATGCAAACACGAGGTCTAGCTCGGCAAGGGCTCAATCTACCGCGATGTAGAGAATGCCGCCCAGCGTGCCGCGTTTCGACGACCCCAACACGCCTGCTCGGCCATCGTCATGTACGTGTGCGAGGATGAGGAGCCGCCGCTGTTTCTGAGGCAGTTGAGGAGGCGGCCACACATGTTGGCTACGGTGTTGCCAAGAACCACCTGCTACCATCGGACGTGCCCATCGCAGGATAGGGTTTGCGATGATGTGTGGAGAGGAGAGAAGAGGTGATGAGGGCGCGGTGATGGGGTTGGCCAGTGCCGCCTGCCTCCTTTAATAGCCGGGACATGTGGATCAACGCCGCATCAACGTGACACAACAGTTGAAGTAGGCTTCTCAGGGGTTGTTTGGTTCTAGGCCTAACATTGCCACACTTTGCCACAACGTTTGCCAACCTTGCCTAAGGTTAGTTCATCAAAATGAGAGCCACAAGTTGGCAAGCCTAAGAGAATCTTGCCACACTTTTTGTGTGTATGCCATGTGAGGCCCAAGTGTGGCTTTGCCTAAGGTGTGGGTTGAACCAAACACTCACCTAAGTTGATCAAACTTGCCTAACCTTAGATGTGGCAATCTTTATCAAAGTTAGTCACAAAACAAACAACCCCTCAGTCGCGGCGTGAGCATTGGCCCTGTTTGGATTCCTAAGTTAGAGTTAGTGTTAGTTAGTTGGGGCTCAAATAACCCAAAAGTATCTAAACATGATGGGTTAGTTTGTTTTAGTTGGATCTAACTCACCCTAAAAAATTAGCCCACACTAGAGGGAGCTTATTTGGGTTAGTTCTTCTAGACCCACTAGAAAAAATAGTAAAAAGTTATCTCTCCCATTTAAACATGGTCCAAAGTAGTCAAATGATTAAGAAAAAATATTTATTGTCAATCTAACCCTATCATCCAAACAGCTCTTTGATTAGAGTTAGTCTAAAGTTAGTTCAAGATTAGAATCTAACTCTAACCTCTAACTGAGTTAGAGTATCTAAACAGGGCATTGAGGCGGTGCGCCCTCCCGTTGTGTCATGTCCGTCTGACCGACGTCGTCTAGTCACGTCCACTTTGAAGCCCCACACCAACATTAGGCCAACTCCACCGCATGACCCCAAACGGACGTCCGCTTTGTCCGGATTTTGTCCGTTTGGGGGTGCCAATGGGGTCGTGTCCGCCCGAATTTGGGTTTGCGTCGGCCGGGCGCCCACCACAGCACACCCATCCCAAATATTGTTCTTCTCGGTCATTTCTTCAAACACATAAAGGACAGCCGGCGTTGCCCTCCCAAGCGGCCGTCGCTCATCGGGCCGACCGCGACGGCCCGCGCACCGTGCTCGCCCATCAGCGACAAACCGCGCGCGCGTCGCAGCTCGACCGCCCGCGCCTTGCCGTGCCGCCCGCCGCGCTCGCCGTGCTGCACATGCCCACGGCGGCAGTGGCTGGCTAGCTAGCCCGCATGTGGAACGCGCACACGGCGGCAGCAGCTGGCTAGCTAGCCCGCACGCGGAACACGCACACAGCGGCTCGCTAGCTAGCAAGCTCGCCGGCATGCACGCACGCTCGCATGCCTAAAGCTAGCTAGCTAGCCCGCAGGCACGCACGCACCGCATGCTCTCGTCGCCGCGCCTCGCCTGGCTGTCGCGTCCCACTCGTCGCGGCGACGTCGCCACGCCCGCTCGCTCTGTCGCGCTTGCAGCCGGGCTGTGCCGCGCCTCGCCCTGACCGCGTCCCGCGTCCGCCCCCGCGACCTCGCCACGCCCGCTCGCCGCCGGGCCGCGCCTCGCCTGGCCCTCGCGTCCTACTCGTCGCCACGACGTCGCCATGCCCGCTCGCTCTGCCGCGCTCGTCGCCGGGCTGCGCCGCGCCTCGCCCTGAACGCGTCGCGCGACCTCGCCACGCCCGCTCGCCGCCGGGCCGCGCCGCGCCTCGCCCTGACCGCGTCCCGCGCCCACCCCCGCAACCTCGCCACGCCCGCTCGCCGCGCTCGCAGCCGGGCCGCGCCGCGTCCCGCGCCTGCTCCGTGCTGCTGCCGCCGCAGCCGAGCTCTCCGCGGCCTGCCCGCCCCGCCGTACTCGCCGCTCCCCGCCACCCGCCGCGCCACCGCGTCCTGCGCCACCACGGCCTGCCTGCCCCGCTGTACTCGCCGCTCCCCGTCGCCCGCAGCGCCGTGCGTATGCGCGCCGGCCTTGCGTGGTTGGTGGGGCGGTGGGTGAAAAGGAGGAGGGAGAGATGGGTGGGTGGGTAGTGGGTCCCTTTTTGTTTCGATGACAGATGGGGCCATCATCTGCATGCGCGGACGCAGCCGAACGCACGAGCGAGAAAAAGCGTCCGCATTCTGTCCGCTTTGACCCCAAAACCAGACCAAGTTTGGGCCGGGAATGGGTCGAAAGCGGACAGAAAACAGACAAAAGTGTGTTTGCTCCTGCGCGCTGGGTCATTTAATTTGTCTTTTTTATCTCAAACGGACGGACCTGGACAGGATAGGGCCGCGCGGTGAAGTTGGGTTTAACGCGCGGCAACCATTCGAGAGTGGGACACATGACGATAGATTGGGTGGGGCCGAGCGAGCGGACGTGTACGTGACATGAGACCGGACGCCTGCAAACGTGCCCCGGTTTGGTGCCGGTGTTCGGGGTTTCGAACATCCGGATGCGTCCTTGAATGTTTACCCCACGAACGTTGGGTGCTAAGAAAATGTCCGAACACCATATTCCAGACGTGTAAAATTTGGGGTATACCGTCGAAGCTGCCCTTAATCTGAAGGACGTACGACGGATGCCGCAAGTTCTTGAACGGTTTGCTGGCTGCGATTGAGCTGGTAGGCTGGAACTGGAAGCATGGCGTTTTATGTTTCTGAATTCTTTCAGATCATCAGATATTCAGATGTATGCGTTCATGGCACGGCAACGCTGTCAGTTAAATGTTTCTCACTGATCCGAAAGTTAACGCACTGGAGTGCGGGACTCGATCGCTCATTCGCGGAAAACCCGAAGCTCTTGGTTCGTGTACCAGTACCGTCTTACGGACACAAGCTGCGCAATATCCATCCTGAGTTCACGTTCATCCAGTAGCACGAACTATTGCAGCACACCGATCTACTCTAACTAATACAGTACGTAATGAGTAATCTGCTAGCTAGTTGTTGGGTCCCCAGTTGCTGAGGTACATGACCGTCCGGAGCTCCTCCTCCTGCTCCTGCCTCGCCTTCCGCCTCCTCGCCGCCGCCCCGCCGGCAGCGGGAGCCACCTTGCCCTTGCCGTTTCCGGCGGCCGCGGTGTCGGCGCGCTGCTGGACGCATGGGAGCACGTGGTGGTTCCAGCGGCACAGCCCGGCATGCCGCTCCTTGAACGCCTCCACCGTGCCCGCGCCCACGCTCATCGCCGCCGCCCACGACGATGCCTTGGCTTTGCCGCTGCCGCTCGCCATCTGATCGGTTGTAGGACTGTAGATACCACAGTGAGTGATTCGTTCGATGCCGTGTGTAAGTGTGCTCAGCTGCCTGCGACATGGCGGTGTTCCTCACGGTAGTTTTATAGGAGATGCATGCCGATGTTGGCATGAAACCGTACGCGTCGGCCGTCGCTGCCTCGTAGTAGTATGTACGGGCGCGCGCATGGTTTGTGGACTCGTGGGCGGAAACCGGGTGCAGCGCCGGCGGCCTTGGCCCCTCAGGTTGCTAGCGGACGCCGAGGCTGGGAAATGCGGCGTGCCGCTTGTGTCACAGGTTGGGTGCGGCCACTGTGCTGAGCTCAGTGTTCTACCATCCACTTGGTGTGAGCAGTAGCGCCGGTACTTGCTTTAAATTTATTTAATTCTACTTTTTTACATTTATTTTTATTTAGGAAGGTCAAGGGCCATATATCAAGTACGACATGTAGTTACAAACACAGACATACAAAAATAATTATGAAAAATCTCTACTCCTAATATCTCGGTACGTACTTTGTTTCGTTCGCTCGTTCCCTCGCCCCCCTCGCATGACTTCTCGCTCCCACCGATTTCTTTCAAAAAAAAGTAGGTTGCTTGTTTCCGATCAAAGGAACAGGTCACCCCACCAGGTTTTACTCAAGGAAACTCACCCCCTGCGCACCACCAATCAAAACAATCAAAGGAAGGCATCAACCCACGTGACATCTATCAGGATGGGCCTCACGTGAGACCTAGTCCTTTGATCGGAAAAAAATTATATGAGACCAGGTCTCACGGTTAGTAGGTGAGACCCGCCCTGATGGATGTCACGTATCATTCACGAATCAGAAAGCATCTAATCTCCCCCCTCCCCCCTGATTTCAAGTGGGGGTGGGGTAGATGCTTTGTGATTTGTGAATGCCACGTGTCATCCATCAGGATGGGTCTCACGTGAGACCTGATCTCATAGAATTATTTTCCCACAGATTGTATCCAAAGAAACCACACCTCCTTCTGGATCTAGTTTTATTACGGATTTTTCTTGCCATACGAGGCAGATCGCACAATTTAAGGACGCCAGTTATGTGCATGTGATCCCACCTAATCAATATCTTCCTCCGGAAATTTCTTGCGCCCATATGCCAGTTATATGGATCTGATTCTAAGAGCATCTCCAACCACGTCCCCAACAGCCCCCAGGCGTCTTTTTACGCGCCGGCGTAAAAAAACCCTCCACTTACGCCCTCAAAACGCCGAAATCTGGGGGCGCTCGGGGGCTCCAGCGTAACGGAAAAACACGCATGGGCCACACTGTCAGGCGAAAAGTCAAGCCAATCGTCCAGATTCGCCTCCCACCCCCGCGCGCTCAGCCGCCACCCTGCCGATCCAGGCGCCGCCCACCACCTCTAGATAGGCCATTCCCCGACGGAAAAGAGAGGAGGTTTCACCGCGGCAGCCTCTCCACCACTGTTCGGGCGACTTTTCCGGCGTTCCGGCCGTGCAAGGCGGTATACCAGCAGGTGTGCGCCCACCACGCCCGCCAGGTGTTCGGCGGATTTGGTCGAAAGTTCAAATGTGGGAGATCATGACTTGCTGTGTCATCTTGCACAATATGATCATTAGGAGCAAGCAAGAAGAGCCAGTGTTTGACACTGAACTATACTACAGGCAGGGTCATGTTGCCCAAGTTGATTATCAGCTACCGGCAACCTGGACTGCCTACCTCAATATGCGTCAGGAGATCCGGGACACACAGGTGCATCAACAACTACAGCAGGATCTGGTGGAGCACCTATGGAGGCCCAAGGTCGACGCCTAGCTCGACGTGTGATGAAATATGAGTTCTTATTTGTTGAACTATATTATTTGTATTGAACTATTTGTTGTTGAACTATTTGATTTATATTGATTTTCTGTGATGAACTATGTGATAAAAAAATACTTATGTTGAGAATTCATACTGAACCACGTTAAATATGGGTCGATTCGCGCCGATATTGAGCCATTTTTCACTGAAAGTGGGCTGAAAAGCGGGCTCATTTACGCCAAAAAATGGGCCAATATCGGCGCCTGGGGACGACGGCTGGGTGCCGAACTGCCCCAGGCGATGATTTTTATGCCTCCTGGGGTGAGGGGGGGGGGGGGGGGCAACGGCTGGAGATGCTCTAAACCCTCACCTCTCTTTTGCGGCGGAGAGCCGCCATACTTGACGCAGATGATAGCGAGCTCCGCAGGTTAGGGTCTCCTCTCCTCCCTCCCATGGCAGCCATTCCCGTTTCTCTGTCTGCGAGCGACTCCGCCCTCTCTGTCCGCGAGCGACAGTGGTGGTGGCAGTGGGCTATGCGAGAGGTAAGAGAGAGTGGCCTCACCGACGACATCGGGATGGCGAAATTGGCGTGGTTGCGCCTCCGCACCGCCTATGGCGCGCTTCTCCACTTGAGGGGCACACCGCCTCCACCTCCGTCGGCTCCGTCGAGAGCCTGGACAAGGAGAACCTATTGCCTACTGGGAGGAGCAGGTACGCAGCACATTTTGATGGACCTTTTGCTTGTGGCGTGCATTCCCCTTGCCATAGTATGTCTCCTGCTCGAGGTTTCAGTGTCTTGTTCGTGTTAGATGAGTTATTGGGTGCTTGCAGGGTCAACCAAGCAAGTTCTGCTTACCCTACTATTTCATTTCCGAGGATTCATCCGGGTCGTCACAGGCAACCTCCCTTTGACGCTCCTTCCTAATCTGTTTCGCACCCATTGAAAAGCTATGAACTATTTTTTTGGCAACTCTAATAATGTTCTGCATTGCTTTAGGGACCAACAATTTGATCGTCACATGCAGTAACAAAGGTAGCATTTTCCATAATGTGTTTTCTACTAGAATTTTTATTAGTTTTATGAAACGCTTTTGCAATGATATTAGTTGGTGGCTTTTCCAAATACAATCATGCATGTTGTTCTTCCTCCAGAAAATGCAAGGATTTCTGTCACTTTCATCGATGCCCATGGGTAAGAAGTGTCAACTATAAGTAATCAAATATATCTCCTGAATACGATGAATGCGGAGAAGATATGAGAACAAAATACTCATTGATCCATGACTTCCGATGTAAAATTCCTTGACTTCGAATCATATATATTGCAAATTTGACTATATTAATTGTTTTTCCAGATGATTCATTTTACCTTAAAAAAGCATTCGCCTTAAGATGCAACAGCTTCTGCACTACTACAAAAAGCATGGTTGTCTATGTGTGTATTAGATTTCAAGTGGATCTCCCATTCTGTTAGTTCCACTTGCTGAACAACACAACGTTTTGTCACTTTATTTTCTTCTGACTTTCTTAGACATTACAACAATACATTATATAGACCCAAGTATTACTTATCATCAAACTGGCTAATAATAGAACTTTGCCCAGTAATGGAACACTAGAGGTGTGAGCTGCGGTTGTGAAAGAGGAAGGAATCGAGAGGAAGACATGCTTTAATGTATGACACACATTTAATTTCAAGGCATATATGAACTGGTTCAAGGCATTATTTGTTTGAATCGTTCAGTATACGCTGCTTGAGTATACAGGCTTCAGTAGCATAGATTATGACACTGTATGAACATTAGGATGACCATCAATGATTTCAAGAGCTTGTCACAACATATTGAATGTGTGTAGCCCCCCATTGTTCTATGTAGTTATATAGTGTTTATCAATCTTTATCGAGAAATATTGTTTATCAATCAAGGGGTAAAACCGTCACATGTGTAGTTATTTTGGTCCAAGTATTGACATAGTATGATGCTTTTTCTTTTGAACAGGCTAAAATCTGCCCCTGTGGCAAATGATGTTCCTTATGCATCCGAGAAGAAAATCCCGAGTCTGTACTGAGTTGATTGTGCCCATAAGAGGTTGTCCTAATATTAGACTTGGTGTAACATGCATGGCGCATTTCACCAGGATATTTGTTCTGCTACTATGTTCGTATATGTAATAGTGGAAATTGTCATACAAAAATATTGCTTACCTTAGAAGAAAATATTGTAGCTGATTTAATTCCTATTTTTTTAGTTCTGAGTGCATGCCTTGATGCATGCATATAAGTAAGCATTTCTCAGGTTTTGATATTCTAATGTGAGCAATGAAAGGTGGTGGTGTCAATCCAGACTTGTTGGGTTCGGAGGAAGGTCTAGCCGGATTTGAGCCTCCACCTCATATGCTGAAGGAAGGACTTCGAACTGCCACTAACAAACTACTCCCACTGTAAATAATTATAAGACCATTTAGATCCCTACCCGTTTAGATCACTAGAGGGAGTAGATGGTAAATGGAGGGGCTCAGATATTGCAATAAAAAAGAAATGACACATATTTCGGTAGGAAGCCATCTCAGCAAGACAAAATATTATATTTTTATATTACTCTTATTTGCTTATGCATGTCCTTGTACGGATCAGCCATGAATTTTTTACTTCCGAAAGAAATGTTGCTGCACATCCCCAACCTCAATTGAAGTGTCACCATGGAGGACGTCCAGGTGCTTGTTGTTCTTCAGATTCATGTCTTAGATATTCTTAGGAGAGAAATTGTATGGAGTTTATTATTGATCATTCATTTCAACAAATATACGTGATATTCCCTTGTAAAAGGTTGCCTCGCGAATTTATGGTGACTTGATAATTCTTTCAGCGCAGGCCTCCAGAAGCTCCGGTGCATAGTGGACGGCTAAAGCGTGCGGAGAATGTCAAGAGAGGGCGGGGTAGACCGAATTTGACATGGGAGGAGTCCGTTAAGAGAGACCTGAAGGATTGGAGTATCACCAAAGAGCTAGCTATGGACAGGGGCGCGTGGAAGCTTGCTATCCATGTGCCAGAGCCATGAGTTGGTTGCGAGATCTTATGGGTTTCACCTCTAGCCTACCCCAACTGGTTTGGGACTTAAGGCTTTGTTGTTGTTGTTGTTGTTGTTGTTGTTGATAATTCTTTCAAATTCCAAACAGGGGGTGCATTTAAATAATGAAGTCGCCCCCCCCCCCCCCCCACACACACACACCCACCCACACATCATTATTTTGTTTAGAATCTGAATCTGAAGCGAACTATGCGCCACTTAAAATGGCGCCAGTTAAGTAGGAGTAGTCAAAATTCAGTTAGTCTCAGTAATGCAATGTGACTCTGTTGGAAGTTAATTCTACCTCATTTCATTTCTTTCCTTTTCTATCTAATTATCTACTTCATTCTAAACTGATCATCTTGCATACCTTATATATTTCACAGCTGTTCCAAATGAGGACTATGGGATATAAATCAGCTGAGTCCCCTCTACCATGGACGGAACTCGGCAAATGCACCGCTGAGTTTATTTGGCTTTACTGAGTTCCCAAGAAACTCAACTCGGCTAGCACATAATATGTATGCATGGTCGATAATGAAGTTTATAACGTAGATTCACTCACTCGGGATTCTACCTAACATGGTCTATTATGCAAATATATTGAATTTGTCCATTATACCAAATTTCAAAATATGTATCTTGTCATCACCATGATGTATGGCATACTATTCTATACCAATTGTTTTAAAACTTGGTTTCTTAACAGGCTAGAGATATGCATGTAATACTTGCAGAAAAATACATGATTCCCAAGGCGTCTATTTTAAACACTTTTGCCCCCCATGCCCCCCCTACTTCGATTTATGAGGGGTGGCAGTTTCGATCATAGCTAGAAGAAATGGAAATTTTGTTTCATTTATTATCTATGGGGCAAAGGGGAAATAATATATAAATGATGGACGTGCAATCGCATACAAACCTACTAGAATATTTACTGCAAACCAAATATCTTTGCCCTGCATGGTGCCTTTTGGCTCAACATCTCTTTATGCATATTACTTGAAATATTCTTGAAGTCCGAGGAAGAGGAGGAGGAAGAGTAGTAAAATGGTCTAAGGAGGAGAGAGGCGCGTCATCCGGTTTAAAAGGAGAGGGCTCTAGCGAGAAATGTCCTGCTATGACGGGAAACTGAGCGGGAAGGGTAAGTCTGACGGGGAAATGGAAGGGTGTGTCGTGGGGTTGAGTTTTTGTGTTGGAGTTGCGTGTTGGAGATAACATGGTGGATAGTCTGGACAACCATATTTCTTCCACACATATGTGATGGATTTGGAGGAGCCCAGACTGTACAGACGGTTGGGTTGTGGGGAGCCCGATAGGCGCCTGTTTGATGTTTGAACACGCCTAGACGTATGAGGGAGAAATGAATTTCGACCTTGGAGAATACCTTAATCATTTGTTTGATTCATTTATATGCATTGTAGCCCGTAGCAACGCACGGCATTCTACTAGTACATTTTAAGATCTTGGGGTGCCTAAATCTCCTTCTTCCTGCTTCCACCGGCGGCATGCCGTGAACCTAACTCGATGCCACCTCTGGGCCTCTACCTTGGCGAAGCAAACTTTTTGGAAGTCAGAACCATGTAGAAGGAGCGGCCGGACCAAGAGACGCCACCTCGGAGAAAAAACCTGCCGATAAGGGCTCGTAGAAACTCTGAAAACCACGAAAGTCAGATGAATCCAAATGGATCCACCAAATACGCAGTCCAATCTGATACTGGAAAACCCGCCGAATACATGGCTCCACACGCCCACCGCTAGTGAAAATCACATAAACAGAATGGAGATAGGGTTGGGAGAATAATATTCCTACCCTGGTGACGGTGTCCTGGACTAGGGGGTCCCGGCCTAGCTCGCCTAGTCCATGGGCCAAACTGACGGCCCATTAACGAGGAGGGCCTCCGGAAGCCTCTAACCCATGTGCATCCGAAGACCCTCTCTCTTCTTCTCCTGCTCTCGGATAAGGGGAACCCTAGACCTCGGACAAGGTGGGGGATGAAGAACACCTGGTCCCCAGCGTTGGGAGTGGGGCCGCGTTGGCCGGGCTCTGGGGCCCTGTAGGCGGCATCGGTGGGGATGTATCCCGCCGCGCGGAGCTCGGCGATGGTGGCATCAGTGACCTTGGAGGCTACCCACCTCCCCTTCAGATTGGCATCGACCATTGGTACAGACGCGGGAGCTTGAGGAAAGCTTTAGGCTTGAGAATGGGATTGGGGGTGTGAAGGCTTGGGAGGTTTGGGCGCTGGAGCGGAAGGAGATCGTAGGAGTTTTGGTTCGTCCCCTTCTGCTCTTTATAAGTCAGTAAAAGGCGAAGCGCCCTGCTACTTGTGAGCTGTGTTGGGTTTTTCCTCGAATAGGAGGGGATGATGTAGTACAGGAGATATAAGTATTTCCCTCAGTTATGAAACCAAGGTTATCAATCCAGTAGAAGAATCAAGCAACACCTTGTTAGTAGTACTTGCACATAAAATGATAAATCCTTGCACCCAATGCGAACAAGGGGTTGTTAATCCCTTGGCGATTAATTGCAAGATTAAATTGTATGGTGATAGATAGATAGATCGAACAAAAATACAAAATAAGATAAATAAGATAAAATTGCAGCGAGGTATTTTTAGGTTTTTTAAATATATGATAGAAGTAGACCTGGGGGACATATTTTTCACTAGAGGCTTCTTTTTGAAAATAGCATACGATGGGTAAACAAATTACTGTTGGGTAATTTATAGAAAAACAAATAATCATGACGATACCCAAGGCAATGATCATGTATATAGGCATCATGTCCGAGATAAGTAGACTGAAATGATTCTGCATCCACTATTATTACTCCACACGTCGACCGTTATCCAACATGCATATAGAATATTAAGTTCATAATAAAGAACGAAGTAACGCCTTAAGCAAGATAACATGATGTAGACAAAGTAAACTCACGCATGAATAAACCCCATCTTTTTATCCTTAATAGCAATGGTACATACATTTCATGCCCCTTTCTGTCACTGGGATTGAGCACCGCAAGATCGTATCCATTACAAAGCACCTCTCTCATTGCAAGATAAATCAATCTAGTTGGCCAAACCAAATCAATACATCGGAGAGAAATATGAAGCTATAACAATCATGCGTAAAGGAGTTCAGAGAAAACCCAATATTCATGGATAATTGGATCATAAACTCACAATTCATCAAATCCCAACAAACACACTGTGAAAAGTCATTACATCAGATAGAACTCCACAAATATCAAGGATAACATTGTATTGACGATCAAATAGAGAGAAGAAGCCATCTAGCTACTAACTTTGCACCCGTAGGTCTGTGGTAAACTACTCACGCATCATCGGAAGGGCAACAAGGTTGATGTAGAGCCCCTCCGTGATCGATCCCCCCCCCCCCCCGCAGAGTGCCGGAAAAGGTCCCTAGATGGGATCTCGCGAGAACAGAGGCTTGCGGTAGCGGAAAAAGTATTTCATGGACTCCTCTGTTGGTCTCCTGATTTTAGAGAATTTACAGAGACGGAGTTAGGTCAAATGGAGTCATGTGGGGCCCACGAGCCACCAGGGTGCGCCCTACCCCTCGGCGCACCCTAGTGCCTCATGAGCCACTGCTCCATCTTATTGTCCCCTCCCGAAGCATATGTCCAGAAAACATCTCCAGAAATTTCGTGGCATTTGGACTTCGTTTGATACTGATATTCTGCAAAACCAAACACAAGCAAAAAACAACAACTGGCAATGGGCACTAAGTTAATAGGTTACTCCTAAAAATGATATATAATTGCTTATAAATCTATATAAAACATCCAAGATTGATACTATAATAGCATGAAACAATAAAAAATTATAGATACGTTGGAGACGTATCAAGCATCCCCAATCTTAATTCCTGCTCGTCCTCGAGTAGGTAAATGATGAAAACAAAATTTGTGATGTGAAAGGCTACCTATCATATTCATCATATAATCTTTTATTTTGTTGCATGGACAGTTGGACTTGAATGATTCAAAATAATAGTCTATAATTTGACATGAAGACATCAATACTCAAGCATACTAACAAGCAACCATGTCTTTCAAAATATCAACGCTAAAGAAAGTTATCCCTAGCCCATTATGCTCAATCATTGATCCATTCATGAAACACACTCAACATTAGCTACACCCAATACACAAGTATGACAATAGTGTTCCCTAGTTGGTGCATTGTAAGAGAAGATGGAGACTCGAAATAAAAGTAAAAATTGCATAAAAGTAAATAGATAGGCCCTTCACTGAGGGAAGCAGAGATTTGCAGAGGTGCTAGAGCTCAAGGCTTAAATTGATAGATCAAATATTTTGAGAGGCATGTTTTTCCTCTCAACGAAAATGACTGGAATTTCCAAATATCTTCCATGCTCGACACATTATAGGCGGTTCCCAAACATAAATTAAAGTTTATTTCCTTTCCACCATTCTTTCACAATCCATTGCTAGCCTTATCCACATGTGCCTTCCATACCAATACTTTTCAAGGAATTTATTATTATCATCATATTATTTTTTCCATTTTGGGATTTGGCATCCCTATTACCTGTCACAGTCTCGTGCAATGACAAATGAATAAACACTCATCATGTGAATAACCCACCTATCATGGAAAATATTGGCCACCCCCTGCCACTTCATGAGCGGTATGGGCACACAAAACGGAAAAATTATTTTGAAAAATTAGAGTTGACACATGCAAATTTACTTGGAACGGCATGGAAATACCGCATATAGGTAGGTATGATGGACTTATTTGGCACAACTTTGAGTTTAAGGAATTGGATGCACAAACAACATTCCCGCTTAGTACAAATGAAGGCTAGCAAATAGATTGAGAAGCAACCAACCAAAAAATAAAAACGGTCATAAACATGCATTGAACATAACTAACAATGAATAATGCACCATGAGTAGGATATAACTTCGTTGCATAACTATTGACTTTGCGTGCTTGCATAGGGAATCACAAACCTTAACACCAATATTCTTACTAAACCATAATTACTCACTAACATGACTCACATATTATCATCTTCATATCGCAAAACTATTGCAAGGAATCAAACTTACTATATCCAATAATCTTTCATGAAAGTTTTTACTATATCCCTCTTGAATATTCATCACTTTGGGACCAAATTCATGTCTTGTGCAAATTACCATTACTATTATCAACTCTCAAAAATATATAAGTGAAGCATGAGAGTGCAAATATTTCTTTAAGATATAATCTTATGAAATCTCAAAATAATATAAGTGAAGCATGAGAGTGCAAATATTTCTTTAAAATATAATCTTATCAACTCTCAAAATAATATAAATGAAGCATGAGAGTGCATGTATTTCTTCAAAATATAATCACCACCGAGCTCAAAAAGATTTAAGTGAAGCACTAAAGCAACTGCCAGCTCAAAAGATTTAAGAGAAGCACATAGAGCATTCTAACAAATCATGATAAATGTGTGTCTCTCTCAAATAGGTGTGTCCAGCAAAGATGATTGTGACAAACGAAAAAGCAAACAAAGCAAAGACTCATATAATATACAACGCTCCAAGCAAAACTCATATCATATGACGAAGAAAAATATAGCTCCAAGTAAAGTTACCAATGGTCGTTAGAAGAAAGAGGGGATGCCCAAGCTTAGTTGCTTGGGAGTTCTTGAATATTACCTTGGGGTGCCTCGGGCATCCCCAAGCTTAGGCTTTTTCCACTCCTTATTCCTTCACCCAAAACTTGAAAACTTCAATCATGCAAAACTTAACAAAACCTTCCTGAGATCCGTTAGTATAAGAGAACAGATCACTACTTTAAGTACTGTTGCAAACCCATTCATATTTTATTTTGCATTATACCTACTGTATTCTAACTTCTCCATGGCTTATACCCCCCGATACAATCCATAGTTCCATCAAAACAATTGATTCAATATTGGTTTTAGCAATTAATACAAGAACTTCCCTTTCCCTAATTGATCCAATATTTTTAAAAGAGCTTAAAATAGGCCTAGAGATCATATCTAATTAATGTCATCAATTTTGGATGTGCCTAAGTATTTTCCGGATTTATTTCCCCAAGTGGCAAAAACTTAAATTATTTCTGTGAGAAGAATATTGCATTGATCTTAGCAATATTTGGTCATTCCTTGGATCCAGATGGAGTGGAGAGCCTCTTCAAATATTGGTGTGATCTAGCTCAACAAAGGAAGTCGGTTTCCTTTGTGGCAGTCAGAGCTAGGGTTTCAACTTGCAGTTGACTGGAATTTGATCTAGTTTGGTCTTGCCTGTGATGTGATCCAGCTATAGCTACGGTGAGGTGAACTTTAATTACAAAAATCATTAGAAAAAGACTTTGGAAGAGATTCAGAAGTCAGTAACATCACAAAAATAAAAATTAAATCTAATTTTTGGGGTGTTACACTTGGGCATTAGGAATTTGCAGGCGATCAATCAAGGGCTCATTCTCTCGACGGCATGGAGACTTGTAAAGGAACCAGAAAGCCCGTTGGCGCAATTACTGAAGGCTAAGTATCATCATGACACAACTATTTGTAGAGTAAAGGCTAATACACTGAAGTCTACTTTCTGGACTGCAATTTTGAAGATGAGGCGTCTTCTCATTTCACTATGGAGAACCCCTTGGTTTGAAGGCTGGGAAAATATCTATGATAATCTAAAAGTGCATATAAACATAGCTTCGCCAATCTTCAGCTTCTTTCAAGACAAAGACCAAAAGCGGTGGCACTGCAAATTATATAATTGCACAACCATGTATGGAAAGAGAAGAATATGGATCCAAGAGCCCAAACCTTCACTTGGAGACTTCTTAGAAAAGCACTTACTACAGGTAAAAGGGCAGATACACTCTCTAAGTTTATTAGTGAAAACTGTACAACCCGTGGAAATACTGAAAATGAAATGCATCTTTTTTTTTCTTATGTCCTTTTGCAAAAGCAGCTTGGTATGGTTTTCCATGGTTTACTAAAACTGATTTTATTGCCCAACATAACAGTTCGGTTTCGCAAATGATCCAAGCCCTCCTCACGTCCAATCACCCACAACTAAATGTTGTCTCACTGTATACCTTCCTATGGTGTATTCGGAAATCTAGAAATGATATATAATCGCTTTGGCGGGGCTACTAGGTCTCCTTCTCAGGTATTTGCAGCGGCAATGGCGATCATGCAAGGAACTAATTTGGAGGTTGCAGCTCAGTCTCTAGAATACAAAGTAATCATCTTGCATGAAACTACTAATGATGCGCCTATGGAGACCCTTTTGCAGAAACAGGGTCAATTGACAATGCAATCGACACCATCTCCCGGGGAAACAATCACGGACATCTCATGTATTTCAGGTCCTATTGTCTATATAGATGCAACATGGATTCCAGGATTTCAAGATCAGCTGACTGTAGCAGGTATAGGTATATTTATACAGTTTGCAGGCAATCTGCGGTGTTCTCAGCTGTGCATCTCGGCTGTCTCTCCACCGACGACTTCAGATTCAGTAGGGAACATTTCTGACGGAGAGCGCGATTCTGGCGAAAGCTATAGCGGCCAGCAAGCCCATTCTTGCTCCGGGTCATTGCACTATAAGGCCACAACTTGCATGCATAACAGCTTCCTCAGCCTTTGATGCTACAAGAATTTATCACATCAATAGGAGCTACAACTTTCGAGCAAATCACCAAGCTAAATTAGCAATCAAAACTCAAAATTCTCCTTCGAGGTTCACATGTTTAGGTTTAAGAAATGGTTCTTGCCTTAGTGCAGTACTAGCTGCACTTTCTTCAGAATTTCAATGCAAGGTTGTACTTGTACGATTCTGTTAATCAATGCAATATGTGGGTTCAAAAAAAATCTCTACCATTTTTAAACATTCCTATTTGCTAATGCAACCATAGGCTAGAATCCGGAAGATATTCACTAGGACATACACTTTAGACATCTATGTCAAGATATCAAAGAATATGTATACATATGTGCGGGGGTAGAACACACACACACACACACACACACACACACACACAACTTGCACATCTGACAAATATTAATCGCTGGAAGCATTATATTTTCTTATGTTTCACCTCCACACATTGAAGAGATCCAATAAGATCCTTCAAAGGAATGTCACAAAAGAAGAAAATGCATGAAGCTTTTGTTACAAATATAATTTAAATTTCGCACACTTGAAGCATATATTTCAATAACAAACACTACATACTATATAAAGAACATTATGATGTAGATGCATACATATTTTTATGAGATTAACTAGGTTATCTATGTATTAAAAATATACTACTTAACATTTTAATTAAGTAAAAATATTAAATCTAAGGAAGTAACAAAGTTTAGTACAAATCCTATTTGTACTAAAAATATACTATCTAACATTTTAATTAAGTAAAAATATTAAATCTAAGGAAGTAACAAAGTTTAGTACAAATCCTATTTATTTTAACCATCATTTATCGCAAGTCAGCACCATCGACACTTCTGCACTGCAAAAGAACCGTGTCCCCTCATAATAGCGCTCACTCTCTAAGGTCTTGCATTTAATCAAGATACATTCCGGTTTGAACCTGTTGTGCCGACACTACATGAGATATTAAAAACTTCACTGAAACTGTAATGGGAGAAATGATCGTTTTTAATAGTGACATCTAAAATATTGGTAATTTATTTGTTTTATCTCAGATACGAGCACAATTATGGATCTACATCCACGACCAATCCTACCTCTGTGACATGGGATAATGAGATAAAGTTAACATGTGAATCACATTTATATCATGGAAATCTCATAAGAGCTCCCAGTTGTTGTTCACCAACATCTCAGATCTATTATGAGAAATATACACTAAAAGATAAAGCAAAAAGTCCATCCAAAACAATAAGGTGTGCATCAAGGGTGATACCTTGCGATAGCCACGTCCTCACCGCTACTTGTCAGGTAAATCGAGAGATATTTGCGGCCGCCCAATCGGAAGCGTCGCCGGAGGAAGGCGCTGATTGGTTCGCGTCACATGCTGCGAGGCGCTGGGTTGGCTTGCGTCGCGTGGTGGGCACGCGAGGTGGGTGGAGGCGGGACCTGCTTCTGTCTCATCCTGGGCGCTGTCAGCATGCTTCGAGTTGCGCTAAATCATGCGGTGTCCACATAACACCTCCCCCATACTGCTTTTCCTTCTTTGCTAAGCAAATCCCACCTCTGCCTCTTTAGCTCTCCCGCATCCTTTCGCCACCGCCGCTGCCTCCGCTGCTTCTCCTCCCCGTTCCTCTCTCCTAGCCAAGCTCCAGCCCTCCTCCTTGACCGCCTCTCTACTTCTCTGAAAAAGTAGCATGGGCCGGCCGCTATGCCTGAGCCGCCACAAGGTCATTGGGTGGAGGATCTGGTGCCGGCGAGCCACTCACGCCGGTGACTGAGGTCTCGGGGCAGCTGGAGTTGCCGTCGCCGTATGGAGATGGGTCGGCGGGGATGATGGTGTTGGGGTCTTTGAGGGGAAAGGCACCGCCGACGAGGACGGCGGCACGGCAAGGTAAACTCCCCTCCCTTTCTCCAGTTTTGTTTACAGATTTTCTCAAGCGAATGCGCTCCTATGTGTCCAGGCCAACCCGGCATAGCCACGGCATGCCACTGCCGCTTGTCCTCGTCGCGCACCGGCGCCGCAGACGGCCATCTCCATGCCCCGCAGTCGAGCAGGAGTCGCGCAAGCATGACGCTGAGAGGAGCCGAAGGAGATGTGGAGCACAGTATGGGGAGCAGAGGGGATTGGTGCAAAGAAAAATCTGAGATTTTGTGTCATTGGGGATCGGTTACATATTCAGGGTTCAGACTTCAGACATCAGCTCCTAAAATGTGCTTACAGTTTTTCACTTCTACCGGTCCCTACAAATAACAATATGGATCAGCTAGGTGTTCCCTCGAGTGAATTGCTAATCAAATCAGTGAAGCTGGGGTAGTTCCCTTACAAAGCGCCAATTCCCAATGCATCTTGTTGTTTCAGGTGCTTGGACGATGAGCAAACTAATGCGACGAGATCTTTCAAGTGATCTACCTGCTGCAAGTGATCAATTTCGTCTGGATTGGATTTCCATTTTATCTTTGTGATTGTTTTTCTGAAAATCAATCAAATAATAATGCATGAGGAGTAAATCATGCATCCATTGCTTTATACTAAGCTTTCTCCACTGTTAACCTAAAAGATTAGAGTTCATGCCTAACTTGTGAGGCCTAGATGTTTAATTAGACTATAGAACTCAGTATTATTCTTTGAAAGTTCCAACTTTCAACTACTTATATCATTGTCTCTATATTTGATTTGTTTTCTTATGAAAACACAGTTGCGATATTTGCAGTCTGAAAACAATGCATCCAGTTCAAGTATTCTTAGACATTAATGCACACAACAGTTATGCAACAAGCCTTTCTCTATAAAGTTTGAATTATATACATTGTAGATTCCAAAGGGGGTCAGGTTTTATATCTTTTTTCTAATATAGACCGGCTTCGGTATTTTGCATGGTTTATCCTGTAATTTATGAATCAGTATTTTCCATAAAGCTCCCCTTTGGACTGTGGTTTTGTTCTGCTGCTGCTGTGTTGCATTAGTTGCCCTACAACAATAATTAAGATTTGTCATATGTTTTCATTCTGATATTTTTTAAGTTGTTGATGGTCATACTTCATGTGCTTTGATGAGGAATTCACTTAGCAAATGATATCTTTGCAACTTGAAAGTATATGTGCACATGAATTATTTCATGTCATGATATGACCCTTTAGGTCCTTATCTGATTTATTTACATACCCTCATCCTTTAGGTGAATTGGAAGATGTTTTGACAAGTTAAAATGGTGGATCCTGTGCTAGCTGACTGGTCAATCTTTTCATTTGCTGGGAGCTGAAAGTTGTATTTCCAAACTAACAGAGGATGAACCATGGTTCGCAGGTATCATATGCTCATTCACATAAGATTTGATTGATTATTAAAGAATAAACAGGTTAAATAGTGTTTGCTTTGACTGTAAATTTTCTCTCTTATCATTCGTGAATTTTAGCTATTATTTCTTATTGATCCATCTTTTCTTCCCGATAGATAATATCAGAATCGTCGAGTCCTGCCGATCACATGAGATCACTAATCTTATTTTGGTGCACGGTCAGGCTGATGGTTTGATTGTTATCTACCGTTAGGTACAACTGCATACTTTGGGTTACTCAATGTGGTAAATGCCCCTTAATGTTTTATTCATGACAAGCAAAGGCAGTGCACAGCAGAGACAACATTCTTGGTGGCAACTTGTGGTTCCATTTTTGGCACGTAACATGACATGGTAGTGTTCTATGGACCACTTTGCATATTTTTTGTCTTCACTTTCTTGGATGGTTATTCATTAGTCGGTGTCATTGGTCATAGCTTCACATCGTCCGATGTTCAGCTTATTTTTCAAACCTCTGTGGAAGTTGCCACCTGACACATCTAGCTAAGCATTTAAGTGTCGTGAATTAGATGAATTTTCATTTTCATGTGACCTATTGAGATACTTTCAGTGCTAAGCCTGTGAAAGGGGTGCTCAATGTTGCTTGCTCTTTGGATGTAAACTGAAATGTTCAAATATGAACATAGTCAATAATTCAACTTTCTTGTAGTTCAGTCATGACCCTATAAGTTGCACTTTACTGTTAAACTGTGTTGAGCACAATGAGATGAGATGCACGAAAGGTGAAAAAAGATGATTGCTAGCATTTATAGAATATACTACTAAATATTTGGCCTTCCATTGATGTTTTCCCCTTTGCGTTTGTTGCCTTCCCTATGATATTTTCGTTGGTTTATCGCCTCCTTTTGGATTGATCAGTTCATGTCGGATCAATCTGGTCCAAGAATTTCGTATTTGACGAGAACAATTCATATCAATGGTTGGATTAAACAGTATGTATCTCATGTGTGGCTGGACACTAATTTTAAGCATGCTGTAGTCTCTTCCGCCATTTGACCTTATTGGTTCTATATTCAGGAAACCGAACAATGGCTATCTGATGGTTTCCTGCAATGGTGGTCTCAACCAGATGTGTGCCTTTGTAAGTACAGCTTGTGACAATCTCGATGCATCTATTGTGTTCTCTACATTTTTGAGCCATTGCTGCTGTTGAAATACTAAAACTGAACGTACACGTTGCACTGTTAAATCAGATATGCGATATGGTGACAGTTGCAAGATACTTGAATGTCACATGCATTGTGCCGGAGTTGGATAAAACTTCATTTTGGGCTGATCCTAGGTCAGTATTTCTTTCTGCAGTGACTGCAATTCTTAACAATTCACTTAAGGACTTCCTTTATCTTATCATTTTCTATTGCTTTGCCTAAAGTGAGTTCCGAGATATATTTGATGTGGACTACTCCATAGCATCATTGAGAGATGAGGTCTGCATACTGAAAGAGATGATTCCAAGGCTGAAAAGGATAGTTGAACAGGGATATCTTCGCTCCGTGCCTCCGTGCAGTTCGTCCAATATATCCTATTACAATATTCAGGTTTCTTTCCATCTCTCCATTTCTCATGATGTATCTAAATCATATGCATGCCCAGGTAAAGATTGTATAGGTAGTAATTGGGAAAACAGATTTTACCAATGATAAATAAGTACAAGGTCTTTTATTTGAATAAAACAAATGCTTGACTTGCAAATAATGGCCTACCCATGAAGATTCAGAAATAGAGGTACCGTGTAAATTTTGATGGGTTGAGATTTACCTCTTGAAGAGTTGGGCAGGCGTGTGGTTCAAATTCTTTGTCAGAATGGACCCTTTGTGGTTCTCCATTTGTGAAATGAGATGGACATGCTTGCCTTCTCTAGCTGTACACATGGTCGGAGCAACGGCTGAGAAGCTCAAAAGGATGAGGTATTGCATCCCATCTAAATTTTCTCAAGATGTTTTAGACCTAATTTGGAAGATACGCTTACCCAAGTAGTAGGTGGATCAAGGGTACGCTGGTCTCGTTGGGCCTCAAGTAGCAGATGGATCAAGGGACTGAAGGTGACCTTCTCATCCTAATCTCTTTTTTATCGCTTGCTCCTATGAGTCATATCCCAGTCCTCCTCAATGTCTTAATCTTCTTCAGAAGAGAATGCTGCCGCTGCTCCGCTCGGAGAAGAGAGCCGTCGCGCCATCAATGGGAGGAGGCTAGGCTGAGCGCGCCGTCGCCACCAGAGGTGCCCTGGGCGATCTGCTAACGTCTCGGTTCTTGCTATTGCAGGTTGTTCACATGCCCGTGCTGCTAGCCTTGTCATCAGTGTCCGGTGGGCCGAATCAATCGTGTGCCCGCCTTTTCTTATTTGGAAAGAATACATCTTTTGTGATGCAGTTGCTGGAGATTAAATGTTTGGGCTGATGCTTCATTCTTTTTTTTTTGCGCAGATACATAGGGTTTATTACTCCAAAGTTACAGGTTTACAATCCTCAGCGATAAGCACGCTGACACACGGTAGAGAGCATCTCAGCCAACATGATGTGCTATTCCCACATCTATCATAATTCGCTGACGAATCTGCAACCCTGTTTTGCTCTCTATGAATTTAACTGGAATAACAACCCTATCCTTCAAGTACCCCTTAACAGTTCTAACCAGATGACCATGCATGGACCTATCCAAGGAGTCATCCGACAGTGCCTTGAGTGCTAAGGAGCAATCCGACTGCAAAAGAATATTAGCCGAAGAGTGCTCGGCCGCCAACTTGAGTCCCTCTGCCATAGCTTGTAGTTCGGCCTCAAGGGCTTCGTTACAATTGAAAATTTTACGATACGCAGCGAAGATCACCCCACCTTTATCATCTCTCAATATCATGCCGGAACCCGCCGAACCATCTGAGCCATTATAAGACCCATCCACTGATAATGCTAATACGCCCGCAGGAGGTCTTGGCCACCGCTTTGGTATTGTATTAGGCTGCGGTTGCTCTTGAGTCCCCGGTGGGTTCAACATTAACGGGGCTTTACCCTTGATGATTTCTTCCACTGACAGGGAAATCTAGCTGTAGGAATTGTAGTAGCTGACCAAGAAGGAGCACGAAACCTCCAAGGGAGGAATAGATTTACCGTGCTCTAATTCATTGCGGAGGTGCCAGCTGCACCACAATACCATGATGATTCTGCTTCTAAGTTGCTCATGTACGTTTGCTAGGAGGTCAAAGATCCATCCCTTCCTGTACATAAGATATCTCTCCTATATGGTAACGGCCAGTGAGTGCACATGGCGTCCCACAGCAATGCCGAATTGGCACACACCAGCAGAGCTTCATTCTGTGCGTGAATCGTTTGGATTGCTACTGATTTCAATGTACTAAGGGAATCCCAAATGATTACTGGCGTTGTGCAAGTAGTATTCAGCAGTGTTTCTAGGAATCCTGTAAGATTTGCGTAAGAGACATGCATAAGGAAGATTTATTTTCTTATAGATGTTAATGTATTTTGTCTTGAACTGCATTTTGGGGCCTGGCGAATGAGCCCGAAATGCTTTTCCTACTTGCATTCTTTTTTAATGCTTGGCGTTCATTAGTAGTGTACAAACACGTTCTCAACTCGAACAGCTGGATTGGTACGCACACTCACGCCTCAGGAGGCGCGCCAAGGGCGCGCCCCAGCCACTAGTTTTAAACTTTAAACATGTAGAGCTTAACTAAATCAAACCTCCAACTCCAGTCTAGGTCGTTGGCACTCTGACCTTATCAATCCTGGTCTAAATCGAACCATGGAGCTGTTTGGTGCACGGGAAAGCGACGATCTTGGGATTACGTCTAGCAAGTCCCTCTTTTGATGGGCCAGCCAGCATGAAAAATAGTCAAGCTATTTTTTACGAATTGAAAAAATGTGCATGATATTGAAACATGTTCGCAAATCAGAAAAATTATTTGGAAATTAAAAATGTTCTTAAATATGAAAAAGGTTCAGGAGTTTGGAAAAATGTCCATGAACTTAAAAAATGTTCGCAAATCTGGAAACAAATTCAGAAACAAAAAATATTCTCAAATTTGAAAAATCTTCAGGAAAGGGCAACCTGGTGCATGTAGCTCCCGCTTGCGCAGGGTCCAGGGAAGGGTCCGACCACTTATGGTCTATAGTACGCAGCCTTTCCCTACATTTCTGTAAGAGGCTGTTTCCAGGACTTGAACCCATGACCTCATGGTCACAAGGCAGCAGCTTTACCACTGCGCCAAGGCTCCCCTTCTTTCTTTGAAAAATCTTCAGGAGTTTGGAAAAATATTCACGAACTCAAAAAATGTTTGCAAATTTGTAAAGGTTTCTTGCATTTGAAAAACAAAATCATGAACTCCAAATATATTTTGAATATTAAAAACTGTTCATGAATTTGAAAAAATATGACAAACTCAAAAGTGGGAAAAAATGTTCGTGAACTCAAATTCTTGCAAATTTATATATTGTTCATGAATTTGAAAATCTTTTGCAAAGTTTAACAAATATCCACAAACTCGAAACATGTTCGCAAAGTCAAAAAATATTTGTGAATTTGAATTAGTTTTCTTGATTTTTAGAAAAAATAACATTCACACGTTTGAAAGATGTTCACTGATTTTGAAAAAATGTTCAACATATATTTAAGAGGATTGACCCTCTATTGTAAAATTCTCACTGAATATTCAACAATATACATCAAAGTAGATACATAATGTTTTAAAAAGAAATCTGATAATAAAATAGAGAAAATAAAAAATAAAAAAATAAAGAAAGAAAATAAATAAGTAAAAAAATGCCTAAGGAAATTGTAAATTAAAAAGAAACAAAATGGATATAAAATCATAATAGAAATTATGGAAATGGAAAATCAAAAGAGAAAAAAAGAGTTACTAGCACGAGTAGAAAAAAGAACCACGGAAACAAGCTTAAGTTTGCTATGCAAGTGAGCATGAATACAGAAAAATCAGTGGGCGGTCCGCACGAGACTAGAGGTAGAAGATAAATGTGACAGATGGGTCAAGCCAGTCAGTGAAAGTAGCAAGTTATCCCATTTTGGGATAACTTTTTATGTGGAAAAAAGCTCTAGGGTACAACAACACAAGTCATTCTAATCCGTTTTAAGGTAAAATTGATGACTGCTATCATGTAGCTTCTTTGACACAGGAGAACCTCTAATTTCCAATGCTGAGCAGAGCGGGCATTCTGCCTCTTCAACCACTATTTTTTTCACTGTGATTGATCAAAATGATATAGGCTTTAATAACCACAATTTGCATAAAAAACATGAGAACCACAACTAATTTTGCAAGGAAGACGTCATTCTTGAATCACTACAGAGGAGAATATTCAACCAACAAGAATGTCAAAATTTTGTGTGTAGACTGACGCACCTGATATTCGGGAAGGCGCCGATGGTACATGGTGTGTCATGTGGACGGATGCTATTGTTGATCTGTGTCTCATCGACATAGGGTAGAATCTCTACCTGAGGTTGTCAAAATCAGAATTATTCGATATGTACAGATTATCCATTCCAGAGTAGACATCCGGGGAGACTATACATTTTCCCCCAAAAAATCAACTACACTCCTATTTTGCAGAAAAAATCAACTTCAATCTTAATCCTTTTATTGTGGGTAAAATTTCAGAATTTCAAATTAGAAGTTACACTTACTTTTATGGTGCTTTTTACGGAGGGAAAATTATTCAGTGGAAAAGCTGAATTTCTTAAGGGTTTTTCTGGACGGGGAACAAGGATTAGATGACATAAATTGTGATAATGTACTCAAAAAATTAAATGATTCTAATTGATCTTTTCTCTCCAAAAGCAGATGGCAATAAAAGGTTTCCTACACTACTAGTTGCCAGAACTCTACCTTTTGTGGTTACTATTCTTCTGTTTGTCTTTATTATTTGGTGGAGAAGGAAACACAGAATTATAGGTAAATTATGCTCTGATAGCTCAATCTTGTTGTTATTTGCATCAAGGAACAATGGGAATACATGGTAAATGCAATGTTGTAAACTATGCAAGCTTGTTTTGTAGGTGTTATTCCTCAAATATCTTACCATGGCGGTACCTTCAGTTAGTCTAGCAATCATAAAGGACCTCACTGGAAATTTCTCTAAAAGTAATATGATCGGGCAGGGTGGATTTGGTAATGTTTACAAGGTTCGTTGGTGTGGGCGCGCACGCGTTATCCTTCACGGAAAAGAAAACAATGGTTAAGACATTGACATAAAGAAAAGCATCCATTGGCAAATTTAATTTCTGACATCTCAAGTTCTAAAATCACCAGGGGCAGCTTCCCGAAGGAAGAACTATTGCTGTCAAGAGGCTTAAATAGTCAGCACTCACAACAAAAGGCAAGAATGATTTCGCGAGAGAAGTGGAAGTGATGGTTGGGCTCCGGCATGGCAGTCATGTTTGTCTCCTGATCACTTACTGTAACGAAGGCAAGGAGCGGATACTCATCTCCGAATACATGAAGAACAAGAGTCTGAACATCTACACATTTGGTGCTCCTTGATTACTAGAACAAAAAAATTCTCAAGTTCTCACGAAAAGTAAAATTTTGAATTCTTGTGTTTCAAACAGGACCGTACATATATTATGTACTAGATTGTCGTGTTTGGGTTATTTCGCACGCAAACGCATGCACTCCTACGACCAATCCCTC